>NC_053490.1:292152207-292452207 GCF_905171775.1 Rana temporaria
CTTGCTGTCTTTGGATGGATTTAATCCCAGACATCACTACTGTATCAATATCTACGTTCATAGGGTTTCCAAAGAAGTTCAAATTATTATTTATAAAGAAAAACAAAAGAGAAAAATTATCTGACGCTTATACAGCTAACATTTAACAAACTATTTTTATTACGAAAATAGAAAATGATAAAGACATGGAACACAGGTAGAAAACAAAATTGTAGATATTCCTTGTATCCTGCCAACAGCCAACTGGATAGACACAGATAATAATTCATAAATCATATCATAAACATCATGAGAATTGTTTCAGATTAACAGTAACAACACAGAAGCTTAACTGCAACTTTAAAAAGTTGTCATATTATCCATGAAGTGAAAAAAAGTTTGAGAGCTCTCAAGAATTCTGTCAACATCCTTTCATATTAAGTCCTAGAAACTTTGTATTACTGATCCTACTTAATGACCTAATGGGAGACATTCACAGAATTATTTAAAAGACTACAAAGTTATCCATTTGTTTTCAATTAGCAACAAAGCTCTTGATAAACTGCTACGCCTTACATTTTAATTAATAAGCAATAATTAATGTTTCATTTGGACACTGCACTGGGGTCTCTGATGTATAATCTGATTTTCTTACTGCATTCCCTTCTCTAAGTTAGTCTCAGACACGTATTCTAACAGAGAAGACACTAAGGAGGCTTCCTGAGCATTATACCCGTTCCAATAAATTTATAGATATGCTAACGTAAATGTTGGTCTTTTAGCAAAGAGGGTTAAAAGACTCAAGAAGATGTATATTTCCCTAGAGAACATGCGGATAATCTGACACTCTGGCAAAAAGTATTTCCTATTAATTTAAAACATAAAGAAATGCAATTACATCAGGATTAGATGTGGAGATTTTAATATATTAGAATAAGCATAATACATTCTATGCCAGCTTACCAATATTTGCATATGGGTGTATGTGTCTTGTATACCTATGAGATATGCCTATATGTTCAGAATTAGGAAATTTAACCCAATTGGCCTGTTCAACAGTAGTGTTGCTCACGAATATTCGTATTGCGAATATTCGGCTCGAATATGGCATATTCGAGTATTCGCGATATATTTCGAATTTCGCGGTGAATATTCGCAATTCCGAATATTCGCATTTTTTCAATTTGATTTTTAAAACAGATCACACCCTATCGACGTCTAAAAGCATTGCTGGTATGATTAGAGACCCTGGGCCGAGTAGCTAAGCTGAGGCGATCCTTTTATGTTGCCAAATTGAAAAAAAAAAAAATTGCGATTTTTCGCTATTGCGAATGCGAAAATGATTGCGAATTTTCGATAACTGTGGTAGGGGAACTCTGATTGTCTCTGATGCAAAAGGGGGGGGCTTTGTGTATGTTTCTGTTATGAATATTTGTATGTTTGATATTATTTTTTTTTGTAAGAAGGAAAAAATTGCGCATACCTTAAAAAAAGGGGAGAATACAGCAGCAACTCAAAAATGTTATACAACATAATTTAATACAAGACAGAAAATGGAGTCGCTCTACAAGAATAAAAAATATGTCTAGTGACAAGACATGTGGGCAAATTATAAAATAAGCAAGCGCAAATAACTTGTGAAATACACAGTGAAACAAATATATAAAGAAATATAGTCACAATAATAGAAAAATAATCTTTCATAAAAATGTCTTTGATATGTGAAGTGAAAAAAAGTCCAAAGCATGCAGCATGAACGTGTTCAATCTTCAAGGTGTTTGATTGACAAACGGCTGTGACAGATGGATAGAGTAAAGAATCACCACCAATGCAAAACACTTTTTATTTTCTATTGTAAAATATCAAGAATATTCTGAGCCAATCAGAGTGCTCCTTCTGCATTTGCCGAATATTCGCAATTATTTTGTATTGTAAAATATCAAGAATATTCTGAGCCAATCAGAGTGCTCCTTCCGCATTTGCCGAATATTCGCAATTATTTTGTATTGTAAAATATCAAGAATATTCTGAGCCAATCAGAGTGCTCCTTCCGCATTTGCCGAATATTCGCAATTATTTTGTATTGTAAAATATCACGAATATTCTGAGCCAATCAGAGTGCTCCTACAGCATTTGTCGAAATTGCGCAGTAAATATCGCATTCGCATGTTGCGATATTTCGATAAAATATCACGAATATTCTGAGCCAATCAGAGCGCTCCTCCAGCATTTCTCGAAATTGCGCAATAAATATCGCATTCGCATGTTGCGATATTTCGATAAAATATCACGAATATTCTGAGCCAATCAGAGTGCTCCTACCGCAGTTATCAAAAAATCGCAATTATTTTCGCATTCGCAATAGCGAAAAATCGCAATCATTTAATTTCGATAAAATATCACGAATATTCGAATTTAGCGAATATATCTCGAATATTCGAATATATATTCGAGATATATCGCGAAATCGAATATGGCATATTCTGCTCAACACTATTCAACAGTAATGATGATTTGTAAAGTTCAGCAGCCCATATCAAGTAGATCTCCATTAGATAATGTCAGTCTAGGAATTGGTGATTTGCGATGAGTTACAACATTTTTCTTTTCTGTCATATAATATAAAACTTATTTTATACATAGGTCACCAAGCTATACTTTATATTTATAGTGCCAAATTCAAATAGGACTGTACTTAGCATTAACGTGACAAAAATACAAATACAACGGCTGAGCATTTAGAATCTAATTTATGGTATATACTGGTTTGTCCCTAAAATGTTAAAAGCATTCCTCTCTGTCTCTGAAAACATATAACTGAATTGCCAGCACAGTGGGGATTGCCTACTTTCTTAGTACAAAATTTAAGGTGAACTGACAGAGTGGATAAACTGTTTCCTTCAGCCTTTCTGCCCCCTGACTCGATGTGCCTTGTGCATCTATGATTCTGATCTTGATCGTTTCATACTATGGCTTGCCAGATGACTAGGTCAGGATGATGGCGGCAGAAGATGGTTGGCCTTGAGGGGCAGGGAATAAAAATCTGGCCCTTTTTTTCTTGAGGCACATGTGTGCTTCATTGTGCATGGATTGATGACAGCAGTAACATTAGAATTTTGTACTATTGTAAAATCATAACATGAAGGTGGAGACCATCAAAAGCAACCCCTAGTCCTTTAACCCAGTAAAGGCATCACACACTACTACAATGGGTATTTTTCTAAGTAAACTACTTAGAACTCTGTGTTTTAGGTTAAAATCGTTTTTCAACAAGCTCATTTGTTAGCAAATACTGAGATGTTACGCCAGCAACATAAGTAGTACAGTTGTTCATTTCTAAAGCACTTATTATGGTATTAGATGCACAAACACGACAAGATTTTCCACTAGTTTTAGTTATAACATAATTAGTATATGAAGAGATCTAGATATTGCAATACTACCCCTTTTTATCTATAGCCTTCAAAACAACTCCATTGCATTAGCTACAGGTAAATGTTAATCTGCCTCTCCTAATGACTGTATTAATGCTTAATTTATTAACCATGTTGATTTTCTATACATACTGTATACATATGCATTAACCTTGCTGTACAATATTGTAAATATATAATTGAAAAAGGACATATATTTTTCTATGTGTTTCTGGTGAGTGAGAGAATGAGTGCTAGGATGTATATATGTTTAGGTGCAGTTTAATGTCCCCTTTTACTCGTAGTGGTAGTAATAAAACAATGGCCAATATGAAATACAGTTGTGCATTCACTCTTGGACCAAGCCATTTTTCAATAAAAGATCCACAGAGAAAAGCTTATTTTAAATACATAAAATATGACCAATGACAAGCTCTTATAACATCTTTTGGCTCTCCCAACAAGTACAGCCATGACATTCCTTTGATTTAAGCCAAGTAAATGCTGTCACGCTCCCCCGGCTGGATTCT
The DNA here is from genome assembly GCF_905171775.1 of Rana temporaria. Lineage (NCBI taxonomy): Eukaryota > Metazoa > Chordata > Amphibia > Anura > Ranidae > Rana > Rana temporaria. The sequence goes on from NC_053490.1 coordinate 292,156,130, forward strand.
ACATTTACCATAGAGAATACGACACAAAATGGTAACACCAACAGATTCCCCAGTAGTGCTATCTTGACACTTTGTTTTCCAAATATGTATACAGTTGCTAGGGTGTCCCACTCTATTACTTTCGAATTTTTAATGTATTTTAGGTTATGAAGCAAATAGTTTGAGAATTGGAGTCACCTTGGAATTCATTTTTTTCATAGCAGGAACAATGTGATTCCTAGGAGGTTAAAATCACTGGGCTAGATTCAGAAAGGAGATACAATGGCGTATCTCCAGATACGCCGTCGTATCTCTGAGTGCGGGCCGTTGTATCTATGCGACTGATTCAGAGAATCAGTTACGCATAGATTTCCCTAAGATCCGACCGGCGTAAGTGTCTTACACCGTCGTATCTTAGGCTGCATATTTACGCTGGCCGCTAGGTGGTGTTTCCCTATAGTTACGCAATGAATATGCTAATTAGGTAAATACGCCGATTCAGAAACGTACGTCTCTCCGGCCCTTTTTTTTTACGCCGTTTACGTTAGGCTTTTTTCGGCGTAAATTTACCCCTGCTATATGAGGCGTAGCTAATGTTAAGTATGGACGTCGTTCCCGCGTCGAGTTTTGAAAATTTTACGTTGTTTGCGTAAGTCGTTCGCGAATAGGGCTGTACGTAAGTTACGTTCACGTCTAAAGCAATGACGACTTGTGGCGTAATTTCGAGCATGCGCACTGGGATTTTTTCACGAACGGCGCATGCAAAGTTAATATACATAAAACACGCCCACATCATCCCCATTTGAATTAGGCGGGCTTACGCCGGACCAAATACGTTACGCCGCCATAACTAAGGGCGCAAGTTCTTTCTGAATACGAAACTTGCGCCCAAATTTACGGCGCCGTAACATATCTGAGATATCTGAGATATGTTACGCCGGCACATAGATAGACCATTCTATCTGAATCTAGCCCACTGATGGGACTTGTGGCAGAGAGATATAGTCACTTATGTCCCCAAGAGATATGACAAGTCAGGAGGTGAATCCACTTGAACTTAAATATTACTATTATTTTGTTTGAAGACAAGAATTTTGTGTTTCTTCTACAAAATATCATAGAAAACATAACTTTAAAGCAGTTTTAACCCCAAAAAGAAAACAGTTAATATATTACTTCTTACCAATTCTAATGCCCTGTACACACGATCGGAATTTCCGATGGGATAAAATCCGAAGGAATTTTCTGTCGGAATTCCGTTCAGACCAAATTCGGACCGTCCAAAACACAGTGGCCTGGATTCAAGAAGCAATTGCGCCTGTGTAACCATAGGTTACACAGCGCAATTGCTTACTTGCCCCGGCGTAACGAATGCTCCTGATTCAGGAACCTTGTTACAGCGACTGCAGCCTAAGATATGCGCGGCATAAGGCTCTTATGCCCGCATATCTTAGGCTGCATTCTTGCGATGCCCGCTAGGTGGCGTTCCCGTTGTGCTCAGCGTATAGTATGCAAATTGCATACTAACACCGATTCACAACGTTGCGCGAGCCCTGCGTACGCAATTTACGTCGCTTTTTACGGCGTTTTTTGCGTAAGGCTGCCCCTGCTATTAGCAGGGGCAGCCAATGTTACGTATACCCGTCGTTCCCGCGTCGCGAAATTTGAAATTTACGTTGTTTGCGTAAGTGAATCGTGAATGGTGCTGGACGCCATTCACGTTCACTTTGAAGCAAATGACGTCCTTGCGACGTCATTTGCCGCAATGCACGTCGGGAAAGTTTCCCGACGGAGCATGCGCTCTACGATCGGCGCGGGAACGTGCCTAATTTAAATGATTCCCGCCCCCTACGGGATCATTTAAATTGCACGCGCTTACGCCGGGCATTTTGCCGGTGCGCCCGTGCAATTTACGGAGCTTCTGCTCAGTGAATCGAGGGCAGCGCAAAAAAATTGCTGGGGCGCAGGGCAAAAACGTTGCCCTGCACCTCCGTAAAAAAAGCACAATTGTTACTGAATCCGGGCCAGTGACGTAAAACACTAGGACGAGCCGAGAAAAATGAAGTTCAATGCTTCCGAGGTTTTTTCTCTGTCGGAGTTCCACCCAGATAATTGGAATTTCCGATAGGATTTTTTTACATCGAAAAAAATAAAACATGTTCTATTTCTAAACTCCGACGGAAAAAAGTCTGATGGGGCCCACACACAGTTGGAATATCCGTTAAAAAAATTCCGTCTGACTTTTTTCATCAGAATTTCTGATCGTGTATACAAGGCATTAAATGTGAAGGCTGTCCAAAGGTGCCCTGCGCTAATACAGAACATGTATTACTGGCTAGATCACCAGGTTAAAACCGAGGGGAAAAGGTCTAGAAAAAGAAAAGTAATGCAGCCACCACATCTAATGATTACATTTTTGGTTTCAGGTTTAATATTTTTTTAAATGTTCTACATAGTTAAAGGTTTTCGATTTGTATAACAGTGACATACAGTAACTGTCTTTATTGGTCTTAGTTAGTCTTGGTAAATCACATATTTTCAAACTGAATAAATAAATATATCTGCATATATTGTATGTATAATGTATATGATGTCTGTGCATTATTATATTTTACATATATATTGGCAGAATAGTGTATTTTGAGATTTGGGATTTGACGTTCTCTGCTCCTCTCTTCTAAACATTCAGCAGCACGCTCCTTAAAATGTTCTACTACCTATATATGGTTTATATTTTACAAACTGGATTGCTGCTGAAAAAGAATACAACCTATCAGATAAGAATTCAGAGAGTTCAGCAATATGTCCATCTATAGACCTTCTTTGGGCCCACTGTAATTGCTTGTGACACTGTAAAAACAAGGGAGAGTATTTGGAAGACATAGATCATATAACTTTGTGGCGGGATCATCAGGTATTATTTTAAAGAAATCTTCCCATTTAAAAAGATTGAAAATACATTTTTGAATGGCACTAGCATGTTAAAGACTATAGAAGATTTGTGATTGGGTTTAGATCTACTTAATGTAAATCCAATGAATTAGGGGGCCAGATTCACGTATCTGGCCGTATCTTTGTGCGGGCGTAGCGTATCCTATTTATGCTATGCCTCCGCAACTTGGACAGGCAAGTGCAGTATTCACAAAGCACTTGCACCGTAAGTAGTGGCGGCGTAGCGTAAATTGGCCGGCGTAAGCCCGCCTAATTCAAAATAGGCTGGTAGGGGGCGTGTTGTATGTAATCGTGACCCCGCGTAAATGACGCGCCTAGCGAACGGCGCATGCGCGCGCATGCTCAGTATCACGTCGAATTTACTCCATAAGATACGCCAGGCCCAATGCCTGTGACGTGAACGGAACCTACGCACATCCCTATTCACGTACGACTTACGTAAACGACGTAAAAAGATACGCTTGCCGACGTCCATACTTTGCATTGGCTGCGCCTCATATAGCAGGGGTAACTTTACGCTGGATGTAAGCATAACGTAAACGGTGTAGCGGGCGCAAGTACGTTCGTGAATCGGCGTATCTACCTAATTTACATATTCGACGCGTAAATCTACGGAAGCGCCCCTTGCGGCCAGCATAAATATGCACCCAAGATACGACAGCGTAGGAGACTTACGCCGCTCGTATCTTGGCCAAATCTATGCGTAACTGATTCTAAGAATCAGGCGCATAGATATGACGGCTCACATTCTGACTTACGACGGCGTACGTGGAGATACACCGTCGTACATCTACTGTGAATCTGGCCCTAAATGTTTATTGTATTTATATTTTTCTAATGAACGAAAATAAGTATTGTTATTACAGCCCAAGTTTTGAATGCACAGTAAGCAGGTGCACTTTAACATGGCCATGAAAATCTTTGTCCTGGGTCTCCTTGGTTCACCCTTTTTTAAATACAACAAAAAGGACAAAAAATGTACATGTTGTATATTTTCTAATACAGTCTATACCTTCCAGCTATAAGACAGGGAGTGTGCTACTGATCATGTACTGTGTGCATTCCCTACCTGTTATGTCTCTATCTCTGTCTCTCCTTCTATTTTTGCTAAAACAATATGAGGGGCAGAGACAAGGTTCTGGATGGGCTGTTATTACTACCTACATAAAGTTTTGGTTCAGTAAACCAAGCTTGTCACCAGGAATTGCTACATATAGCTCAATATTTGCAACCAGTAGCCTTGATTCAAACATTGCTTCTGATAGTGAGCCCCAATAGGATCATCTCAGATGGCGGTAAGGAGCATTTTTATCTATTACAGATAATCATTATTTTACACATTATTGCACTAGATTTTCAGTCTATTGCATGTGAACATGTTAAGTAAGTATCCAAATGGGCTTAAACATTCAAGTGACAGTATAGGATATGTAGATACCTCATATCACTTTAAGGGAGACATCAGGTCGTCTATCAGTACATTCTTCCTCAAAGATTTACATGATATGATGTGCTTTGTTTGCAAGCATACCGATTAGGAGACATGTGCTCCTTCCTGTAAACCTGGAAAAAGTTTTCCTGATTATGGCACTTGACAAAAAGGTTGGGGAGTGCAGCAGGTAACTTAAAAAGATAGGCCAAGCAGCTGAAACTGTAGAGAGTTTTTGTACATAAAGAATCCTACTATGTATTTTTTGTACTCTATTTCAGCAATGGAAATATGTTAACTACAAGCCCTGATACTATTCCTATTTAACATATGTGTCCATAAGCTGTTATTTACTCAGCTTTCCTTTATCAACCAAGACTCAGCAGAGCAATGAAGAAGAAACTCCCAAGAGCAAGTGATGCTTGTAGGAAAAGCAATCATTTGCATGCAGTAATTATCTTGTTACTGTTCCACTTTCCGATAAAAGTCCCTGGCAGTTTCTGGTCTGGTCTAAGAGTGAATGCGTTTTTCAAACAAGGGCTTAAACCACAATACAAATCGGAGATAAACAAACGAATAACATCTTAGGTCGCTTTTGTTAATTTTTTTCTGGACTCTTTTGTATGAATTGACTTGTTCTATGATTGAAATAATAAAGGGTTATTAACTTTATAAGCTGAGTTAATTCTCTCTGACATTGTTTGTTTTTTGTGTGTTTGTCTTCTGCTTTTTTTTATATATATTTACAAGTGCTGGTTTATTTAAAGTGCCCTGAGGAAAGCATTAATTAGCATATTTGGCAATTATGAAGCAATTAGCACATTATGGTCTGGCAATAAGAAAGTTAATGTGCTAGTGATTTATTAAAAACTATGCGAGCTGCAAGGGAATAGTTGGGTTCATTTAAAAAAATGTAACATATGAAAGCAGCAATTATAATGCGTGAGCAGTAAGGCATATTTCCTTTATATTTTATTTGCCTTAGTTAAACATGTATCCACATTGTTCTTGACTATAGTTTGGAAAGATGTTGTTAAATTTGGAATGTTTGTCACTGTTGGTAAGTTAAGAATGTGCATGGCGTATGTATTAAAAAAAATCCTGGAATCTTACTTTAGCTATGCATAGATGTATTTGCTACAAATATTAAGAAAACAATAATTGTAAAAATATAATACTAAATATGTGCGTTAGATGTTAGAAAGTACATTGAAGAAAGAGGTTTGGGACTTTGTATGAAACATACAGCTGGGGGTGACCATGATGCAAATTGTGTTTGACCAGTTCGTTATATAATTGTAATTACTAAATTTCAATACAATGCACATGCTATCTTATTATGATGTTTTGCTTGTACACATCATATGGAATACATTTTTATTATATTATTCTCTTATGTGCATTGTATTGAAATTTTGTAATTACAGTTATATAACAAACCGGTCAGACACAATTTGCATCATGGTAACACCCCCCCCCCCCCCCCGGCTGTATGCATCATACAAAGTCCCGAACCTCTTTCTTCAATGAATTGTCAAACAGGGATGGAGGCATTGTACCTACGGGTTCTATGCCTCATATAAGTCCCTAATCTCCCATTTCCCCCCCAGATGTTAGAAAGTTAGCACAAACTATGCTATGCATTTGCAAACTGTAGGTGAAGAAGATATTCCGATCGCCACACACTGTGCAAGCCCATCCATCACACAAGTAGTAGCAGCCCCAGCCCAGCTCCATATAAACTACGCCCTTCCAAGACTGAGGCCTCGTACACACGACCGAGTTAGTCGTCGGGCGGAACACATAATTTTCCTAGTCGAGTTCCTTGTTAGGCTTGTCGAGGAACTCGACAAGCTCGCTTTGCGTACACACAGTCAAGACAAAATCTCCTTGTTCTCAAACGCGGTGTCTACAACACATAGGACGGCAGGGGAAGTTCAATTCCACTTGCACAACTCTTTCAGTCTGTTACAGCTTTAAAAATGTGTTCTCTCCATTACAAATGCTACTTTTACTCCCGTCTCATACTTTATTATGAGCAAGCGCGGGTTCCTTAGCATACACACGCTCGAGTTTCTCGTCGGAAACCAGCCCGACGAGGAACTTGACGAGCCAATTTGACTCCCGTCGAGGAAAAAGAGAACTTGCTCTCTTTTTGGCTCGACGAGTTCCTCGACAGTTTCCTCGATGAAAAACGTACACACGACCGTTTTCCTCGGCAAAAAAGCTCTCCCACCAAGTGTCTTGATGGATTCTGCTGAGGAAACTGGTCGTGTGTACGAGGTCTAAGCCCAGTGGGTGGGCAGGGTGGAGCGTTTCTTAGGTTGAGCCTTGCTGAGACTGCTACTACTTGTGTAACATACAGACTTGCACTGTGTGCGGCAATCAGGATATCTTCTCTGCCTACAGTTTGCAAAGAGTCAGGACAGACTCTTCACGCAGGCTGCACCGAAAGCAGAATCCATCAGACAAGTCTACAGAAACCCAAAGTTCTAAACAGGTTCACTGTGCATTACATATTTAGACACAAGTATGTATTATCTTCTAGCTGTTACTTATTGTACTTACAAAAAAAGGATTAATTGTAAGAAAACATTTTTGAAACAAATATGTCTTTCTATCAAAAGAAATAGAGGTAGGAACTATTTTGACCAGCCTCTGTATTTTAGAAGCTGTATTTCTCCCCACACACAATAAAGTTGTCAGATACACTTTGATGCTTACAGGCTTGTTATATTTTGCCATGGATCCATGTATATCAGAGATACTACTCACAATGAAGAAATACTGTTGGGTCTTAAGTACAGACAAGAAGACAGAAACTTCACATTCACTGAAATTCGGCTAACATAGGCCTCTAATTTCAAGATGCCACACTGCTTGGTGAAATTAGCTTTAAAATACAAAAATTCCCCTTTACCTGAGAGACCTAGCACTATGTAACATGACATAGTTGATTTGCCATGATTGCCATGACAGTGCCAACAATGAAGGCCACATGGCTTTGTTGATGTCACTATGGAAAGTTTGCAGGTTCACTGCCAGAAATAAGGAAAAACCTAACATGTAATGCCAAGCTTTTGTCCTTAGTCAGCTAAGTCACATAAAAATATATATAAAATATTGCGCCAAAGAATAATAAATGATGGTGGAAGCTGCTAACACAACAAAAAGACAAAAATTGTAACAGTGCAAGAGTGATAAAGTGTAGCGCTGAGTGTAAGAAGAGATGTGATAACCTCACTCTATAGCATAAAAATGCTTAATAATAAAATATGAGAACCAATGATATTGTGTATAAACACTATACCCATACAAAAGATATCATGTGTGTGTATACAACATAAATTCATAAAACACTGCTGATCGTAATGGTGAACAACAAAATAAGTTAATGTAAATTACTAAGAGTGACATAAAAGACCACTGCAATGAAGAAGTGAATCAAATAATCACTAAATGGAGTGTAGACAAAGTCCAAAATAAATTCCGTGACATCCGTCACTATGGGATCATCAGTAAGTGTCCAAAATGGAATATCACAAATCGGTGTGAAGATATAATCAAAAACTTCAACTAGTCTCTATATGAGCAGGAGTGGTATGCTATTCAGAAATGTCACCAGGGAGTGCTTTCACCTTTGGGCTGGGGGGAGAAATAAATACTCTTACCCTCCAATGTGGATCCAACTCACCCTACAGTGGTGGATCGCTTGCGCTTATGTCCAAATCGGGGACTCGAGGGAACCAGATTTGCAGGTCATCTCCTCTCTCATCCACGGCACCCCCTCCAGGATTGGTGACTCCAAAGCAGGGATCCGATGTGGCGGGATCAAATATCCAAACCCAAAAAACTTTCCCAGATGTCAAACATGAAAAAGAAAGGGAGATCCTCCGCATAGTGAAAATCCAAAAAACGGAATTTATTAAAATATTAAAAAGCTCCACAACTCAAAAGATATAAAAAATCCAAATAATATCCAAACGAACAATCCAAGAGCGTGGTATGGACAGCTGGATCTAGCGTGTGATCCGACGCTTTTCGTCTGAAAAATACATCAACTGGGGTGCACGCCAACTCGCTGCCCCCACGCTTAAATAGGAAGAGAGAGTGTATTGAGAACTAATCACCATGTTTGTCCTACTGCGGAACACACTTCTGGGATCACAACGTCAAAAATGTGTGACGTCATCACGTGTGGGTATCAACCAATCATGTGGTCTGTAGGGTCGCGGCTAACGTGTCCACGTCACCGCTGCTGGTAAGTCCTGAACACACCCCCACAGGACGACACAGCGCCTCGTAGCGGCAGTACATAACTATGAAGGGGAAAAACGCAATGCACGTAGGGACCTGTAGTCTCTAGGAAGAACAGAGTCCCAAAATTGAATCCTCCAATGTATTGGTGTATTGACCACATTTACCATGCAGCCGTGCAGCCAATCACTTCCCACGATTATCACAGCATGCAGCGGTGCATGCTGGAATTTGTAGTCTAGAGCATGAACTATGGCAACATAATTAGGTAAATAACCAGTTTGTTATGGGTAGTAATTACATCCCACAACTACGTTAAAAAACAGAATATATATTCATACAGTGAGCCACTTGAATGGACTGCAAGAAGAGAGATGTATAGAGGTCAAGCTAAACATACTCATTGTACATGTCTGTAATATAGATCCCAGATCTTGATATCCACAATATGACATACATGTACCAATCACTTAGAAATATCAACTACTATGGCACAAGATTGGTACCCCTTATCTATGAATCTTGATTTCAGTATTTCAGCTTGATGCTGGAAATCAGACAAATTAGTGCAATTGCGCCTGATCCGCAGTAATTGACTGCGCGGTACAGATTTTAGCCAAGCCGAATGGTGGTCACATAAGCCAATAATTTAAAGGAGTGGATAACCCAGCCCCATTTCTATAAAAGTGTGGGCTTACAGCTGCCATATTGTTGGTGCATATTAGCATTTAAGGGGGGCTGACAATTCTGTGTAAGAAAATATATACTTTTGTTTACATTAAATTACATTTGGGAAAGTGTACATGTCCTCCATGTATAAAACATAACTATTTAAAACATTTATTTTAAATTCCGTTATACCAAAAAGCACTCTATGTTTCCCCCATATGATTATAACAGCATAATGTGGATAGTGTGCTAGCTCTGCCTATAATAAGCTTAGTGGCTGCAACAGGAGAAAGTACACCCTGGGCATGTGCAGCCCAGAAGAAAAGAAACACACTTTTACCCATGGCACTAGGGGACACTGATCGCCAAGAGCTACTCTATCCCTACAATAACACAAGATGGAGCTGCTGAGGATTTTAAGAAGCATCTTTTAAACATGGTTTTGGACTTCATTGTTTAAACAAAAAGGGAGCCCTGGCTGGTAAGTAGGTTTAACACACATACTATTCCCATATTGGACAGCATAGTGTACATTTTGAAAAAGCTGAATTTACACTTTAAAGTAGTTGTAAACCTCAGTCATGAAAATCTGAGCAAACCACATACTGTGTTTCTGTAGTGTTTACTTACTGTATATCTGTCAGTCATATGCAGGTAAAAACACCTAAGATGTCATGCCATTGGACCTAACCTGGAAAGAAGATGTGCATAGAAATGAAAGCAGTGCTTCAAGAAGGGTGGATAGGACAGATGAGGGAGGAGAAGATAAAAGCTGGAGTTAGCCTTTAACATACGGAAACATCAGAAACAGATTGGTATACCAATAACCTGCTATAACATAGTAGCAGGCTTTTTAAAAAAGGCTATGAAAGGAGCAATGGTAATGGGCAAAGTTCAGTAATCCATAATAATGAGGTTCAATTACTGTAGTCAGGTCAATAAACAAGCTGTACACTCACTACTTTACATTGTAGCAAAGTGTAATTTCTTCATATAGATATCATAAATTATTTTAGAAAAATTAGAAGGTGTACTCACTTTTGTGAGATACTCTACCTCTCTCCAAAGCTCTAAGTGTTGTTTCTCTCTGGTGCTTTGTTCCTCTGTTACGTCTGATAAGTTTTCCCAACACATGAGATAAAATTTGTGTCGGGAGGGAGAGCTCAGAACACAGCTAGTCTATTCACAACACTTTTTTGCTGTTGTGTGAAGGAGAATATGTTCCTTTCCTCCAATCACCCCTTACGCACTGTAACTGCAGCCTCTCCACCCCCTCCTCTGTGCTCCTGACAGATGAGGAAGGATTTTAACACATTTCTGCCCTTTTGAAGGGGTGTAGGGAAGAGTGGATTGAAGATAAACAAGTAAAACCTACTGTATGTAGGAGGATTTGTTTCACCTCTGTGTATCATCTGAGGCTATTCACTTCACTGGGTATATGTGAGGGTCTACATCCACTTTAAATGAAAAACAAAAACAACAAAAAAACCGACACATTATTATTCACGTATATAATCATCACAATTAAAATATACATAACACAATAACAATGCCTGCACTAGCTGATAGAGTAAAATAAAATGTAGAGTGTAAAAATGGATACAAACCTGTCTGCAGTCTATCCTTTCTGCAGCAATGATAGCGTCATATTTCATGCATATGTGCTGAAAATTTGAGCTTTTCTCTTCAGAGTATAATAGTTACATAGGTTTTGGTGTGGGGGGGGGACTGATAGATCTAAGGACTAGCTTTACTAATAGAATATTTTATAAGCTTTCAGTAGACATGATAATTGCTTAAAAACTTTTTTATGGTTTCTCTTTGAGCTACTTGGAGACTATTATTTTCATTGCTATGCATCATTAGAGCACATTTTCGACTGTGTGACAACTCATGGAACTTGTCTCTGTTATTCTGTATTTAACAGAGAAAAAAAAATCTATTCATAATCACCCACCGAACACCAGGCTGTTTTTATACTGCTTTATTTTAAGTCTGCTTATAAAGAGCAGAGCCATGTGCCCTGTTGTTTCTTTTTCCTTTGCGTTATCAGTACACTCACGAGCTGCCAGCATATTAATCACAGAAATGCAATTTCGCTGTATTTTCTTCTACGTGGTGTCAATGTAGGTGTGATTGTCTGCACATACTGTTCCGATATTGTGAAAGCCTAAAATGTTTCCTTTCTGCCTTAATTTCTGCAGCATGCGGAAAGAAAGGTTACCCAACAGCAATTAACCAAACCTCCACACTAAATCTTAAAATGATGTAACTCTACAGAAACATGTATTTCATTTTATTTGTGCAATGTAAAATATTTGAGCAAAGGGCAGTATAATATTAGTAAATGAAAATCAGACACTTTGGCAAGGCTTTGTTTGGTTCCTAAATACCTATCAAAAAGAACATGAAGGGTTCATGTGAAGTATATCATAAAATCACAGCAGATTAATTTTCTTGTGTTTCCAGCAATTTTTCAAATCTCTAACACTCTCTTCTAATATGACACCAATCTCTAACATATCAGTCTCTGCAAATACTGTATGTATGGTGAGTCGTTTCCTGTGACATGTCAGCTTTATCTTTTAACCACATGCCGACCAGCACACAACAATATACATCAGCACAATTGCACGGCTGGGCAAATGGGCATATAGGTATGTCCCCTTTAAATCGCAGCATTGTTGTCCCACGATCGTGTCATGGAGCTGCAGAACGGGGAGATGCTTAGTGACAGGACAGAGATCTACTGCTCCCTGTGATCGGGAGCAGTAATCTCACTGGTAGCCCAGTCCCCCCACAGTTAGGATCACTCCCTAGGACACACTTAACCCCATCATTGTCCCCTAGTGTTTAACCCCTTCCCTGCCAGTGTCATTTATACAGTAATCAGTGCATTTTATAGTGCAGATTGCTGTATAAATTGCTGCTCTTTTTTTTGTTAATAGCACAAAAAATAATAACCACAGAGTTGATCAAATACCACAAAAAGAAAGCTCTATTTGTGGGGGAAAAACGGTCATCAATTGTTTGGGTGCAACGTCGCACGACCATGCAATTGTGAGTTAAAGCGACACAGTGCCAAATCGCAAAAAATGGACTGATCATTGCGCAGCCAAATTTTCCTGGGCTGAAGTGGTTAAAAATAACACAATTACCAATGTGTATATGCTAATGGGAAACATTGGAGCAATGCAATAGGGTTGGTTTATTAAAACCGGAGTGCAAAATCTGGTGCAGCTCTGCATAGAAACCAATCAGCTTCCAGGCTTAATTGAACAAGCTGAAGTTAGAAACTGAGTGGCTACCATGCACAGCTGCACCAGAGTTTGCACTCTCAAGTTTTAGTAAACCAACCTCAATGCGTCAGAAAACCGATGCTAGAAACCTGCTTGATTGATTTGATGTGATTATAATCAGCCTATAAAGCTTGTGAGAGGAACCCCAGCTCTGTAGTACGTGCAGTATGAGTGTTTACTGCAAAATAATGAAAAGCAAATGGCAATGCAATAAGTAATGAAAGAAACACATATAAACAGTCAAACAAGCAAACAAGATTTATCACATCACAATGAAACTGGTCACACAAGCCAATCAATGATATTGTATATAAATGGTATACATAATAAGCCATGCTATAAAAAAAAGTTTCACCGAAACTGATGCAGCGTACACGCGACCGTTTTTCCGGTTGTAAAAAATGTTCTAGCAAAGCGCGGTGACGTACAACACGTACGACGACACTATAAAGGGGAAGTTCCATTCGGATGGCGCCACCCTTGGGGCTGCTTTTGCTGATTTTGTGTTAGTAAAAGACGATTCGCGCTTTTTAGTCTGTTACAGCGTGATGAATGTGCTTACTCCATTACAAACGGTAGTTTTACCAGAACGAGTGCTTCCGTCTCATAACTTGCTTCTGAGCATGCGTGTTTTTTTCACGTTGTTAAAGCCCACACACGACCATTTTTTTTACAATGTTAAAAACGACATGAAAAATTAGAGCATGTTCTAAATTTTTAATGGCCATTTTTTAGATCGTGAAAAATGCTCTGGAGCACACACACGATCGTTTTTAATGACATTAAAAAAAACTTCATTTTTTAGAACCCAAAAAATGGTAGTGTGTACGCAGCATAAGGGTTTCTTTAAAGTACATCTAAAGTCAAAATGTTTTTTTTTTTTTTGTTGTTTAGTTCCGGGAGTTGGAAAGTGTTTAAAGCCACGTAAATGTATCCATTTTATTTTCCCTAATTACCATTGTCAGCTTGGCAGAAGGTAGAGGGAAAACCAAACGTTAACAGTTGCCACCATATGTTGCTTTGTCATTCAGGGTACCTAGGGTCCTAAAGACCCTATGAGGGTGCATGCAGGTATTGCTTAATATCTGCATGTACTTCTAGATCCTGTACTGTGTTATGGTGCTGACTTATCTCTTTAGAACACACTGTCAGGTTGTTAAATCTACCAATATCCCCCCAAAACTGAAACCCAATTTAGCCAATAATGAACAAAGATAAATAACCTATTGGCACAAAGCCAGATTTGTATCAGATCTTCCTAGATCATTTACGGGGAACAAAAATGGTGAAAGGTTGAAAGGTTTGAGGGATAAAACATATTGAGAGCAACTTCAGGAATTAACATGTACAGTTTGGAAGAAAGAAGGGAAAGGGGAGACATGATTTAAACCTTTAAATACATTAAGGGGGTGAATAAGGTTCAGGAGGCAGTTTTTTAAATGTTAAACCAAAATCAAGAACATGGGGAAATGTCCTCAAACTAACTGGAGGAAAGTTCAAAACTAACCTTAGAAAGTATTATTTTACCGAAAGGGTACTTGATGGTTGGAATAAACTACCAGCGGAGGTATAATAATAAATGGCTTCAAATATGCTTGGGAAAAACATAGATCCATGTTCCGTAGATCTATCCTCAGACAAAAAAAGTTAATGAAACAAAAAATGGGCAGACTCAATGGACTACTATGTCTTTCTGCAATAACTTTTCTTTTTGTCAAGGATGGTTTACATTTTTCAAAAATTTCCAGTATTCATTCAGCAGTTTCTGTATTACCGTTTAAAACTTCAAAAAGGTATTATTTCATGGACAACCCTGAAAGGTCTCTAGATATAATTTACTGTATTTACTGTAATGTAAAGCCAAAACTCAGATACTTGTTAAAGTGAACAATGAATGGGTCTTGCGGAGAAAGATTTTTAGGTTAGATAGAGCAGAGCCAGCTATGGGGAACAATAATATACTGTGTTATAAAACGACATAAAGACAGAAGTAGAACATTGTCTAAAGTTCAGCAATGACAGCACTGACCCATGGAGAAGTGATCTAGAGGTACTACAGCACTAGACCGAGCAAGTTCACAAAGAAGCAATCAAGGGGATAGTCAGAATGCTGAGATTAGAGGAGACACAGATAAAAACCTCAGGGAAACAGTGAGAACATGGAAGGAAAGGTGGAAAATCAATGAGCATGAATAACAAAGGTTAGACAAAGTGAAGTATTTTCCCTGCAATGCATTAATACTATACGGGAAAGCTTTTAAAATGTCAAGAATATAAAAAAAAAAATGAATAGAAGGTTTTGGAATGCAGATACTCAGTAGTACATTATTCCAAGTGTGAACTTCAGAAACTCTACAAAAATATGAAGACATATAAACTGGAGCCAGCGAAACAATTATTTACTGCTATATTTATTTGTATTAAAAAGTCTGTTTAATAATGGAAACCTTGAACAGGTTTTCCAGATAGAATCATTCACAAATACACTTTTTAAACTTAAAGAGTCACTAAAGGAAAAAAAAATGTTTGCCTAAAATTAATGTCTGCAAGGTAGACAGACAGAATAGTGTAATGATTCTGTTAAAAAACGAGTAAATACCTATTATATTTCTTCATCTAGATCACCTCCGGCATTCTAGTTTCTGTTCTCTCATTCACTTCCTGGTTTGCATCGTTTGTTCATGTAAAAACTACATTTTCCAGTATGAATTGCGGCACACCCAGTAATTCACACCTCCTTGAAGTCTCTAACATGTAGAGAGCGTCCTGCCGCATAGATGTAGTTCCCAGGAGGGGGCGAGCACGTTACTCACCACCGCAGTAAACCTTTCCATCGCGGTGGTGAGTAACAATCAGACAAGCAGGAAGTGAACAGAACAGAGAAGAAATAGAGCAACTTCTGAGCAAAAACGAACAATGAGGAAGTGAAAAGAGGAATGTCTGCAGGTAAAGGATGCTTAGTCTGAAAAAAAAACATTTCCTTTACAACCCCTTTAATGCACTGAAAAATACATTTATTCAGAACACGCTTACAAAATAAAGTGATAAAATACATTTAGATAATGCATGGAACAAATAGCAAACACTGGCTCAGGTAACTTTCCTTTCATCGGCAAATACAAAGCATGTGAATATAAATTAAGAGTTAAAGGTTAGCCTCTAGAGTTGGTGGTAGAACTGAACATTTTACCATCTACTAATTGTGGGCGGGGGGTGCATTAGTATGATGCCAGCATACAGGGATGGACGTGATTATTTTTATATAATGATATAGTATTAATAATATTATACACAATGCAACTGGTCACACAAGCCAATCAATGATACTATATATAAATGGTATACATAATAAGCCATACTATTAAAAAAAGTTTCCCCCGAAACTAAGGGGTTCTTTAAAGTACGTCTAAAGTCAAAATGTTTTTTTTTTTGTTTAGTTCTGGGAGTTGGAAAGTGTTAAAAGCCAGGTAAATGTATCCACTTTTACATATTGTTGACCATTTGTAATTCAAGTCGGTCTACAGTATTTCCATGTATCGGATCAGATTACTAAGATTACTACTGATTGCTATCAGATCAGATTACTAAGATTACTACTGATTGCTATCAGATCTGATTACTAAAAATGGAGAAATAAAGCTTACAAAAAATACTTTTTTTTTTTAATTGGTCAAAGTATCTCATTTTAGATCTAATGTACATATAATCAGCATGTATGTGGAAAGAATGCAACCTCTTATTAAACTGTTATATTTTTCAGATATCAATACGATTTGATAAAATATCCATTTGTAGTTATCATGAGAAATGTGTTTATACCCTGCACAATTCAAAAGTTCTGCAAAGGCTGGCAAGTAATGAAATAATGAAAATAATACTCCAATAGTCAAATCTTTAAAAATTTGAGCTTCTTGAGATAATGCATGGCAGATTGCCAAATGAATGGCCATGTAAACCTGGATCATCAGGCCGTTTGTCATGTTGGCAAGCAGGAGCTAGTTAGGCCAGCAACGAATGGGACAGTGATAAATATTAGACATGTGCACACTGAAATATTTTGTTTCGTAATTTCGTTTTCGTCCGAAAAATAAATTTATTTAGTTACTCCTGAAATTCGTTTTTATTTATTTTGTTTTTCATAAAAAAAAATGCATTTGTCCGAAAATCCAAATAAATGAAGGTCGTATCTGTCATTGAAGGCTTATAGTGTCTGTCGAATGTTCTAAGAAAGAAAAAAAAAAGATTTGACAGAATCTTAAAAAAAAGATTTGACGGAGCAACGAAACTGTACGATGCCGCATCGAATATTCCGCCTACAAGCTATAGAAGAATTATAATGTTGTATGACTAATAATAATTATATTTATTAATTATTATTACTAGTCAATCAACATTAGAATTCTTCTATAGCCTATGGGCAGAGCATTTCACCATAAATGTCCGCTTGCTGCGATCGTATGTTTTTAGCTACCGTATTTGCTGGTGTATAAGGCGACCGGGCGTATAAGACGACCCCCTAATTTTACATTTTTTTACGATTTCTTTGCCTGTACTCACCGTATAAGATGACCCCCCTTCAGAGGCTTCCAACGCTTCATATTTCTTCCTTCTGGAGCCATATTCTTCTTCCTTCTTGCTGGAGCCAATCACGGTGAGCAATGTATTCTATTAATGAATACAAAGCCTGTTTGGATTGGCAGAGGCTGTAACATCATCAGCCCACGCCTCTCTGACTCTCAAAACCAATCCGAGCAGGCTACTGTATGTAGCCTGCTCCGATTGGCAGAGGTTGTTACTCCAATCCGAGCAGGCTCTGTATTCATTTGAATACATCGCTCACCGGGATTGGCTAAGTGGTATATACTGTATGTAGCCAAAGCTACATACAGTATTACCGCACATCCAGCAGGCATCCGAGCAGCTGACCCGGCGTATAAGACGACCCCTGTTTTTTTGCCATTTTTTTTAGTGTAAAAGGTAGTCTTATACGCCAGCAAATACAGTACTTCGTCGAATCTTCATGTCTCTCTATGTCGAATCTTCATGTCTCTCTATGTCGAATCTTTTCTCTTTATGTAGAATAATATTGGACTAATAGAGTTAAGGTTAGGCACATTCCACCGCAACGAAAAATAAAATAAAGCATTTGTTTATGTCGGATCTTTCGGTTTTAGTTTTTTGTGCTTTCGTTATCGTTTGTTAAAACGATAATGAAAATACCTGAAATTCGGATGAAAATGCATTCGGACGAAAACAAATGCACATGTCTAATAAATATAGATATATGAAGATAGATAAAGATATAGGGAAAAATAAAAAGATTCAGGGTTAGCTAGAAGGAAGGAAGGAAACACGCAAGCTACAGTGTCGTATGGTGGCCATATATGGTGTTATAAACTGAATGTTCGAAGTCTGATTTGACAAGCTGATCAAACTAGACATCAATCGATTGAGACAAAAATGGCATGGCAGAAGAATGAGTGACAGATATTAACAAATTTGATTGTCTCAATCAGTTGTGGTGGAAAATAATCGATTATAAAGGGTGAACTGATATTTTTGCTCTCTTACATGTACATTGACCATACAAATGCTACTGATTGATTCTGTATGATCTATTTGTTTTCCACCACAAATTATCAGCTTGGGTGGATCAAAACTGCCATTATCTGCCACTCATTTCACCTTGCCATATAATTTTTGGCTGGTATCTCCCTCTGATATCTTCCGGGCAGTCACGTGACTTCCCTCTGTAGTACATACATCGGAGGAAGAGAGTGATGGGTGGTCATGTGACCGCTGATCGATGAGAAGAGATAAGATATCTAGAATATGAATTTTAAAAAACGTCATAAACTATATACTACAGGTTATCCTAGTAGAGGGGCTGGCAGTGATGGTGAGCAGTCATTTTTTTACTGCTCAGAATGGTACTACAAGGGGAGGGGAAGGGCAGCTCTCACACAGTGCTGATAGACAGGGAGGGGAGGGAAGAGAGGTATGGGGGAGAGCAGACAGGAGAACTGTGGATGATGGAGGCATTTAAACTGACCACAGTGTCAGGGCTCACCAGCCATGATAAACTGTGGTCAATTTACAGGGGGGAGGGTAGAACCAGTCAGGATCAGCCAGTTATTTCAGGTCATACAAGGGGCCAAATTACACAGTACTGTGTTGTATAACATGCTTTAAATGAACAGGATACTTTTTTTGATTTTATTTTTAGGGTAACAAACGCTTTAAGTGTTAAATCACATCTGCTTCTCCCCTGGTTCATAATGTCATAGGTACTACCATAGTATGGAACTGCTGTGCCATATAAAATAATCCATAAAATAATTCAATGCTGTTGCTTATATTTTTCTTTTTCATTGTTTTTTCTGACCAGTCAATGATGCTGTTGTTTCATCTCTTTTTTAATGAGCCTCCTCAGTCCACCACGTTGGAAGAAGACCACATGGAAGAAGACCATCGGGCCATCAGGAAAAAATTTAAGACCCACCTCTTCTGAAGGAACAGGACGACACTGGATGCAAAAAGCGCCTTTGCATTTGTAGTGCTATACAAGTTACTCACTCACGTTGGTCCAAAATCCTGTTAGAGATGATGGAAAAAGTTGTTACTTACATTAGAAAAAAACAATAAAGTATATCTAAAGGCAAAACTTTTTTTTTAGAGTCGTTTTTCTTTTTTAGCCATCTGTGTCCCATAGGGATATTTCCCTTCACTTCCTGTTCCATATACACATCAGGAAGTCATAGGAAATCTCTTAGCAATAAGGGAAATATCCTCTTAGTCAGTTGTGTTGTAGTGGAGTACCCCTTTAACCATTTAGTTTAATTACTCTCAATTTCCAGGCCTCCTACATTACCCTTGTCTTCTGTAATCCCCTGGATTCCTGCACATGCTCAGGGGATATAAATTGCAGCTCCTGCATTCCTGTGCTCAGTGAAACCATACCTGATGAAGCAGCTGAAATTGGGCAAGTCAGTTGTGACTAGGTATTGAAAGGCATGAGAGCACACAGGACAAACCTAACTGCTTGTCACAGTGGTGGATATTGACAGGACAGATTCCTCAGTACAGCCATTCAAGTAGGGTGTCATTGCTCACAACTGTCTAAACTGCCTTTAAAGAGATTTATGCAGCCATACCTGTGTGCAGCCTGCTGCAGGGTTCATGTCCTTAAAGAGGAGATGCAGATTACTTCAGAAAAATATTAAAAGTCAGCAGCTACAAATACTATAGTTGCTGACTTTTAATATTAGGACACTTACCTGTCCAGGAATCCAGCGGTGTCCTCACCCGAGCTGATTTTTCAATTGACTATCGCATAGTTGCTAACATTGCAAAAAAATGTATAGGGACACTTTTTTGCCTGTAGGCAAATTCTTATTATAATTAGTGGGCGGGAATTCAGTTGTAGGTGTGCCATAGTGAAAAAAATGCAGCATGCAAACCGTGCTGTGGTGGCAAATGGGCATGGTTTCAGTGAAATGGTGGGTGTGGTTTAAAGGACGTGGCTCTAAGGGGTGTGGTTAGAATCTGAGATGAACAAGGGATGGAGGAAGAGGGAGGTAGAGAGGAATGGAGGGACAGCAGGCCCAGATCCTGCACATCAATAGAAATATGTGTATTCCAGAAGATAAAGATACTCCAAACACTTGGTGTTAGCGCTTCAATCAACATGGTTGTTATGGTGTCAGGATGATTGAAGCACATTATTTCTATTATTACATTGTAATATAAAATTAAATCATTCAACTCACCATATTGCAGAATCAGTGGGAGCCTGAGTGTGTCACCTGCCATGTCGCCTGCCACGAAATTCTATCAGGTGCTCCCAGCGGAGTCCCTCCTTACATCAGGTGCCCCCAGTGGAGTTGGTCCTTACGTCAGGAGCCCCCAGCAGAGTCCCTCCTTACATCAGTTGCCCCAGTGGAGTTTGTCCTTACATCAGGTGCCCCAAATGAAGTCCTTCCTTACATCAGGTGCCCCCAGCAGCGGAGCCTCTCCTTACATCTGTGTCCCCATCAGCGTAGAACCTCTTTACATCTGTGTACTTATCAGCGGAGTTCCTCCTTACATCTGTGTCCCCATCAGTGGAGTCCCTCCTTACATCTGAGTCCCCATCAGCGGAGTCCCTCCTTACATCTGTGTCCCCATCAGTGGAGTCCCTCTTTAGATCTGTGTCCAAGTCACTAAAGTCACTGTTTTCAAGTTTTATCCTGTGTTCTGCTCTGATAAAGGGGACTGGTGTTACCCTGAAATGCGTTGGCTATTTTTATATGACTTTTTTTTACTAATAATTACAATTATCTTGGACTGTTATATCGTTGTTTGGTTGGACACTCTTCCTGTATTTCTATGATTTGAGCTACCATTGGCTGCCCATTGAGGGAAGCCTTGCTACATGAGAGCTGCCTTCCCAGCTTATGAGCTTGTATAAAGTTTTTCTTTACCTGAATACACTTGCAAGTCTAACAATTCCCAATGCATCTTTGAGCAGTGGCGGAACTACCGCCATAGCGACCCACGCGGGCGCTATGGGGCCCGCAGCCGAGTGGGGCCCGGTGAGGATGAAGAGCCCCGCCATGCCGTTCCGCCCGCTCCACTCCCCCTGCATTTAATGTGAAATTGTGACATAAATAATTGTAACTAAGCCTTGCCGCCGCGCAGTCCTGTGGAGGAAGAGGAGGCGGCGCTGGGAGGCTGTCACAACCGCGATCATCCAATGTTTGGTCAGTAGGTGGTGTGCTCCCCTCCCCTGGCTCCTCCCCTTCCCCCGCGCTCTGTGAATCTCCTACCAAGTGCCATGTGCAGAGCGCGGGTAATACTGAGCAGCTCCTTGACTCCAGGATGGACGCCCGTAGTGTGGAAGACCTGCCAGAGCAACGCTATTATCGGCGAGCCAGTCTCGAGGTACTGTGCATCATTGGTCCGCTGCCTGACACTGACAGCATCCGATTCCCGTGACGTCACTCCCTGAACAAGGGCGCCCAAACATCCCTGCTACCAGCTGCCTGTGATGACCTCACACACAGCCCTAATGCTGTGATGCCACCTACTGTCTCCTGTCATCATCATGCTTCTCGTCATCCCCCTGTTCCTGGCATCCCAGTGGGATGCCAGGAACAGGGGGATGACGAGGAGCACGATGATCCCACCACCCTACCTCTGAGGCCTGTCATACCTATTATCACCCCTGTCATTTCCATCCTCCCCGTCACCTCCCTACCACCCACCCCTGTCATCTCCATCCTCCCCGTCACCTCCCTACCACCCACCCCTGTCATCTCCATCCTCCCCGTCACCTCCCTACCACCCACCCCTGTCATCTCCATCCTCCCCGTCACCTCCCTACCACCCTCCCCTGTCATCTCCATCCTCCCTGTCAGCTTCCTGCACCCACCCCTGTCATCTCCATCCTCCCTGTCAGCTTCCTGCACCCACCCCTGTCATCTCCATCCTCCCTGTCAGCTTCCTGCACCCACCCCTGTCATCTCCATCCTCCCTGTCAGCTTCCTGCACCCACCCCTGTCATCTCCATCCTCCCTGTCAGCTTCCTGCACCCACCCCTGTCATCTCCATCCTCCCTGTCAGCTTCCTGCACCCACCCCTGTCATCTCCATCCTCCCCGTCACCTCCCTATCACCCACCCCTGTCATCTCCATCCTCCTTGTCAGCTTCCTGCACCCACCCCTGTCATCTCCATCCTCCCCGTCACCTCCCTACCACCCACCCCTGTCATCTCCATCCTCCCTGTCAGCTTCCTGCACCCACCCCTGTCATCTCCATCCTCCCCGTCAGCTTCCTGCACCCACCCCTATCATCTCCATCCTCCCCATCAGCTTCCTGCACCCACCCCTGTCATCTCCATCCTCCCCGTCAGCTTCCTGCACCCACCCCTGTCATCTCCATCCTCCCTGTCAGCTTCCTGCACCCACCCCTGTCATCTCCATCCTCCCCGTCACCTCCCTACCACCCACCCCTGTCATCTCCATCCTCCCCGTCACCTCCCTACCACCCACCCCTGTCATCTCCATCCTCCCCCTCACCTCCCTACCACCCTCCCCTGTCATCTCCATCCTCCCTGTCTTCTTCCTGCCACCCACCTTTGTCAGCTTCCTACCACCCACCCCTGTCATCTTCCTACCACCCCCTGTAATCTTCATACCACCCCACCCCCTTAAATTTACTGGTGCACATTACATATGATGGATGCAGGGACATTTTCTTTGGGGGGGGGGCACGTAGCTGGTCTTGCCTAGGGCGCCAAATTGCCTAGCACCAGCCCTGTCTGCACTGAGGGGCAAATTTCCACCAGCCCGCTCCACTCCCCGCTGCACTGTGAGACAAATTGTTGTCAACCCATTCTGCCCGCTCCGCGCTGCACTGGGAGGCAAATTGACGCCCACCCGCCAGCCAGCCCGCTCCACCTGTTCTGCCAGCAAGCTCCATTCACCTAGGCGTTGCGGGCAGAACAGGAGAACAGTCAGCGGGCGGGACAGTCAGCAGGTGAGCGGGCTTGCTTGCCAATCAGCGGGTGGGGGAGCAGAGAGATGACATCATTGCAGTTCCGTCCCCACTGTGCGGGCAGCAGAGAGATTACATTATCTCTCTGCTGCCTGCCTTTACTCTGGGACACAGCAAGTGGCAATCTGCTACGTGTGGCAGGTGATGTGGCAAGTGACAATCTGCTACGTGTGGCAGGTGACGTTGTGGCAAGTGACAATGCGTGACAGGTGGCGTTGTGACATCGTGGCAAGTAACAATCTGCAATGTGTGGCAGGTGAAAACCCGCATCTGGTGACGCGGCAAGTGACAATCCACATCTGAAGGCAGGTGACGTTGGCAAGTGACACGCTCGGGGCTCCTACTGATTCTGCAATATGGTGAGTTGAACTATTTTATATAACAATGTAATAATAGAAATTATGCACTTCAAGCATTTTTATTATTATTATTATTTTTTTTTACTAGTAATGGCAGTGATCTGTTTTTTTTTGTCTTGTTTTTTGTGAGACTGCGACATTGCGGTGGACAGGTCAGAAACTTTTGACACATTTTTGGGACCATTCACATTTATACAGCGATCTGTGCTATTAAAATGCACTGATTAATGTGTAAATGTCACTGTCAGGGAAGGGGTTAAATGTGTTCCCTGGGAGGTGTTTCTAACTGGGGGGGGGGGGGTGGGACTGACTGGAGGAGGAGAGAGATCTCTGTTCCAAATCACTAGGATAGAGCAATGACAGGTCCTCTTTATACTCCTACATACATGTATAGAGCCATGACAGGTCCTCATTATACTTCTATATACACGTATAATGCCATGACAGGTCCACTTTATACTCCTATACATGTATAGAGCCATGACAGGTCCTCTTTAGTTATAATGATATCAAATAAAGGATGTGGGGCATTTTGGTGGGCGTGATTTTTTTTTCTCGGGGGGGGGGGGGGGGGGGCCCATACAACATTTTGCTATGGGGCCCTGTGATTTCTAGTTACGCCCCTGTCTTTGAGTATGTTGTTCTGGAATCATCTAAATATGTCAGGCATGCTTTAGCTGGTGTATCAAGTTCCTGCCCCAAAAACTGGAGAAGAGTTTAAAAGTCCCAGGTAAATGTAAGCTGTCTACTGTAGCAGTGCTCATGTGGAAGGGGAGGAAGAACTGAACAGCACAGTTTATGATACTAATGGGGATTGCCTGGAAAATCACTAATTGGGAGGCTGATGCACAAGCATTAATAGACCTATAGAAATGTGAGCTTGATGTTTCCAGTGAGTGCTGAATCTGTGTGTTTGTTTCTAATTAAAAGCTCTGCTGTTGGAACATTTCTATTGTTATCTGGGTGGATGAACAGCTGCTGGATGTCAATATATATGAGCATGGTTTTGATATTTGTAAACTGAGCAATAAAAAACTGGTAGGCTTTTAATTATTTTTCAGCCACTTACTGTCTAAGTGTATTCTCTGGACCAGTGTACTGGTACTGATAATAGTGGATCACACCTGTCCAATGTGTGTTGTCAAGCTGACACGTAGTCCCAATGGCAGGTGAATGTAACAATGCAGGAACATAATTGGGAGACAGTTGTAGATTTAAAAAGATTGAAAACAACTTTTGAAGTTACATTTTCCATAAGTTTACAGTATATGCGATTTTAGTCATTGGTTTTATATCTACTTTAACTCTGAGGCCGCGTACACACGGTCGGACAAAACCGATGAGAATGGACCGAGGTTCAGTTTCATCGGTCCAAACCGACCGTGTGTATAGCCCATCGGTCTGTTTTCCTTCGGTCCAAAATTTTAAAACATGCTTCAAAATCGAACCGATGGACGGCTGACCATCGGTCCAAACCGATGGTTAGTACACAAAAGCATCGATTCAAAACCTGCGCATGCTCAGAATCAAGTCGACGCATGCTTGGAAGCATTGAACTTCGTTTTTTTCAGCACATCGTGTCTTTTACCTCACCGCGTTCTGACCCGATCGGATTTTGAACTGATGGTGTGTACACACATCAGACCATCAGGCCACTTCAGCGGTGAACCGATGAAAACGGTCCGTCGGACCATTCTCATCGGTTTTGTTCGACCGTGTGTACGCTGCCTCAGTGTTGTGTCCCTGTTTACAGATCAGGTAGCTCTCATTAATCTTTCCTTTATACACCAGTGTCTGTCAAGTATCACTGTTGATTTAAATCTCTTGAACAGAAATTTGCTGCAGCTCTACTTTATGTGGTAGAACTTTTTTAAACTTGATGATTTATTCCCACTTATATTTGGTTTTAATCACCAAAAATCCAGGCATACACAATACACTGCAGAGTAAAACACCTCTTTACTTCAATAGTTACTGTAGTATATAGATTATTCTATTTTGGCAGCAATTTATGAAAGTGCACTGCACCCCAGCTGATCTTTCCAAACACTCAGTTCTTCTAGTCAAAGGATTTTCCTTAGACCCATTTTACATGGGGGCCACGGCTGTGTTAGCGCCAGTGGTGTACTAAGTGGGGGGCGGGTCGCCCCAGGTGCCACACACTGGGGGGTTTCAGGCCAGTGCCCCCCCTCCGTGACTAAAGCGGAGACAGCGCTGCGGTTTTGGCAGTGGCAACGCGCGGTGACAGAACACACATGGAGAGCCCAAGGTAGTGGCTTTTCAGGGGGGGGTGTGAGCTGCACCCGAGCCAGTCGGCACACCCGGGACAAGGCGCAACTATCTGTCACAGCTGAGTAGAGTGAAGCCGCCTTCACTCTGCTCGGCTGTGACAGCCACTGCCGCGACTAATCAGAGCCGCGATCACGGAGAGAAGGGGATCATTGTGCCGGGTCCCGATTGTGCTGTGTAATGTAAAGGGGTCCAGAGGTGCAGTTGTGGAGAGGGAGTACACAGTAGTGACAAAAATAGATTGAAGGATGCAGAGGTATGCAGGGGGCACAGTGGGGTGTTTTTCCATTTTAAGGTGGGGGGTGCCAGATATAGGTTCCGCCCCAGGTGCCAAATGCTCTAGGTACGACCCTGGCTAGTGCAAAAGTAGGACTTAGCGCTAAAGAAGGGGTTAAAAACTCCTGTGCTGCAGCGCTTCCGAAGTGCTGCCCATTCATCCCAATGGGCAGGGCATTTTCGGAGCGCTAAATGAAGTCCTCCAAAACTGCCCCAAAGTTGCAGTTTGCAGGACTTTTCAGAAGTGCACTGCCCCAGTGTGAAAAGTCAAACTTGAATGACTGGGAGGTGGATTTCAGGCACTTAGCAGAAGCCATTTCCAGCGCTAATGTGCCTGAAAACCACCCACTGTGAAAGGGGTCTTACACAGAAAATCTGTAAAAGAAATGAAGCAAGAATCCCCTGTGACACTTGAAATGGTAAGAATCTACTATGAGATCAGTATGAAAATAGATGCTTAAAATAAATTGCTCTCTTTAGAAAACAAAATAAAAATTTGGGCCTATAAGGTGAACTACTGCTTTTACACACACACCGACAAAACAGTTCCTAAAATAGACTCATGCCCATGTGTAAACTGAACCTGTTAGGATAGGAATCTTCTCCAGGTCCATCATTTCAATTGCCATTTACCATAGTATATTTGCCAGAAGTCTGGCCTGTACCTGTGTATTTTCCCTCTATAGGACTTAAAGCTGAAATCCATTGGGCAGTTCTGGGTGATGTAGAGAGCAACACTGATGGGATGACTCAGTTCTCTTTTTTTAATATACTGTGAATGCAAATTTTCATGGTGACACCCCCTCAAGGGTTATCCCATGTTACTCTGCTCTAAGAGAATCGTTTAAAAAAAAATACATTATTTTAGGGCATTAGATCAGGATTCAGAGTACTGCAACCAGAGATGTTTTTTTTTTTTATACACGTTAAGGGACTTTTTTCATTTTAAAACCTTTTTGCCTTGAGTTGGGGGTTAAACAAAAATGGAATTAAATTTTCATTCATTACTGAAAATGTTTTTTTTTTTTTTTTGTGGGAGGGGGGCTAGTTATTTTTCCATTCTATATTAAATTGCTTGTTGTTCAGGTTGATGTATGTACTTAATTAATTATCATTGCTAGTGTACTAAGCTTTTACATTTGTTACTGTATCTCAGATATTTTCCATACCTTATTATTTTAGGGGATGTATTTTATGTAATGTATTGTAAAATGTATAACAATGTGTGATAAAAAAACTATTTTACAAATAGTCCAGTTGAGTACCTCTTACCACTTCCAACATACTACCTAAAGCTTGTTACAATCAGATCACTTTATATTAACTAACATATATTTTGCTGAAATGTGTGTATTTTTTTATGTAGACCAGCCACATATTGCCGTCCTGTTGTACATATATGTTGCATGAGATCATGCTTGCTTGGCTATAAACTGAATACATTGCTTAGCTAATTTTCACAACCCGTAGTTGTGAGAAAAACCTAAAAGATATCGAAAAGGATCATTCTTTTTTTTTCTTTTTTTTTTTAACATTCAAAGTTTTTATTGAGAGATGAAAAGAAAAAAAAGAGTGCACAATACGCAAAACGTGGATGCAACTGCACAAGTTCAGTCAAAACATCATATTGAGACATAAGGTGACCTACGGTAGTAAACCTGTTATATTCATCTGAACAAGTTTGTAGATAGGTCGATTCTGGCCTATGTCAACCTAAGGTGTCCAACATGAACATAAAAATTAAACACAAAAATTCCCATATGACCAATTATAACACATCAACAATATCCACAGTTAGAGGAAATGTAAATGTACTGAGCCTTGTATTCTAACATATAGTTCCATTGACGTCTGCCATCCCAATTATAACTGAGAGTAGAGGATAGAGAAAATAAATAAAAAGGGAAGGGGAAGAAAGGGGGTAAGGATGGACTAGAGAGGACCACAAAATAATGGGTATTTGGTATGAGATTGTAGTAATAACCTCTTCAGAAAGTGTTCTAGCTGTTGCATAATCCTGAGAGTATTTAAAGACAAACCACGGCTGCCAGGTTTTGTGAAACCTTTCCACAGTGCCCCTATCTTGTGCCAGGGTATCCTCCATTTAACGTATGTCCTCTACTTTAGTCAGCCATTCAGCTACGAAAGGAACCCTAGACGAGTTGCAGTATAAGGGGATAAGTGATTTGGCTGCATTTAAAAGGTGTTTTGTCAGGGAATGCTTATATCTCTTGGTTACATGCAGTAAGCAGCACGCTGCATTCAGGTTTAGCTTAGTTTCAGTAAATTTTTTGATTGTTTTTCTCACCTCAGATTAGAACCTTGCGATCGGGCGACATTGCCACCAAATGTGGATCAAAGTGCCCCGCTCAGACTGACACCTCCAGCAAGTCTCTGGTTTTTGGTTATCCCACTTGTGAAGTCTGTCAGGGGTGTAGTACCAGTGTGTCAACAACTTGTAATTTGTCTCTTGCATCTTAGTGCCAATAGAGCATTTATGTGCTAATATACAAACATACCTCCATTTCTTAACCATTATCTCCTCATTCAGGTCCTCCGACCACCTCCTCCTGTGTTCGCTCGCCTCTGCGATCTTGGGGTGCTGCAGCCATGAGTAGGCCAGTGATGTGGCCTTATCTAATGGGGTCTTGCTGTGACATGCCAACTTCAGGTCAGTCAAGGGTCTGTGAAGGTCCTGAGGGTGTCTGAATTTACCTAGAAAGCTACATATCTGAAAATAAGGCCAACTGTTTCAAGTGCGGTAAGTCATTTTCTACCTTAAGAGATGTCCAATCTCTCAGTTTGTCCCCCAGAAAGCAGTCACCTGCCAACAAAGGAGTATTCCGAGACAATGACTGGAGTGTCGAATTGTGTATGCCTGGAACAAAGTCAGGGCTATCCCCCAATGGGGTCAATGGGCTGGGAACTGTGGTGACCTTGTTTCCTCGTTTTGTTTGGTTATAGTGTTTACAATCTCCAGTGTAGTGCCCATGATAGGATGTCTGCGTAGGGTAGACGGAAAGCTACTCCACGGTATCCATGGCAAGTGTGCAATTGGAATAGGGGAGAAGGATCGTTGTCTTATGTGTTGCCAACATGGGCAGGATTGTACAACAATAGGACAGAGACACAATAATGTGATCATCCTCCAACCTCTTTTATTGGTGTTTACTTGAAAACACATCTGTGCAGTTTCCCTTGAACTTTTTAACAACTATATACTGCAGTGTTAGGACCTGTAAGGCAGGTTAACGTGTTGTTATATAATTACTCTATACACTTTACATTAATGTGTAATGTTGCCTCTGAACATAATTAACATATTGCTTTTTTTATTGAGGGTACTTTAACAGCATCAGGTGGACGTAGGAAATGTGAGTTGGGATATAGGTCTAGGATATGAGAGCTCTGAAAGATTTCTGACGTAGGGTGAAAACGTGTCTTTTAAAGGTAAAGTATGCCACTGCAATGGTCACCTGGTCTTAGAGGCTCAATGCTGTGTCCTATTTTCCGCATTGTTGAGTAATAAAATAACAGATTTATTTAGAAAGGCATTTTCTTTTAAACTATTCCAGTGACTAAAACAGCAACCTGGATCAGCTCAGTAATTTCAATATATGTGATGTGTACGAAATAACCTATATAACATAGTGTAATTGGGGCTGAGCCAAAGATTGATTTAATGAGAAGGAAATATTTTCTCACAGTGTGATTTAAATGGGAATTTATGTAACATAACTGATTTATTAAAAGCAATTAACATTTTGGTGCCTCTTGGGACTACGATATCTCTGCAGAGGTCCCTAGAAAGATGAAAACTTTGATCTCATTCTATAAATCACTATTGTTAATACCTTAAAGTGCCATCCCATTCAATCATCCACATATACCTTATCAAATGAAAGTACTATGACTCTTAGCAAAGGGTGTGTAATCATAAAACCAGCCAGCACACATTAACCATGGATTATATATTTTACAGAAGAGTAAAATATATGTTTGAAATTACAATAGAACTAACTAAAGTATTGTAATAAAATGTATAAAAACAAATGGGACTCCATTTTAAGATTCCCCTCCATTTTCTTTGAGTAGAAATTAACTTCTGTATATATGAGTTTTTGCCATAGCAAGCCTAACTTCAGTTTACATAGAACTAGATTTTCTCAGTTATTTGTGGTCAAGCTGATCCCCAGAAAAAGCTTCTCGTTTCTGTGAAGACATAGACTATTTTGGTTTCCTAGTTCAGCAGCCTAACTCGTGATGATAAGGACGTACTGAGTAAGCTTAAGATACCTATGCCTTATATTCAGCTCCTCCTCCCTTCTTTGCCTTACTTGTCATATAAAACCACTGTCTTCCTCATTAAAGCCAGAGATCTTATGAACACATTCAAGCCTGTTTCCCATGTCTCATTTGGTCTCTCACGGATCCAGGGGGGGGGGGGTCCCAGTGGTTGGCCTACTTAACCAGGGTGGTCGTCGAGGTGTATAATTCCTTTAAAAAATGGGGGCTCATCCTGAATTAAGCAATCATCTGTGTGTAGCCAAGGTTTGCTACTATAGTTATCATTGAGAGACAGTTTGTTGTTTTATGTTTGAGTTTGGCTCCCTCTAGTGCATGCTGGACTCTAAGGCCCCGTACACACGACCGGATCTATCCGCTGAAACTGGTCCGATGGACCAGTTTCAGGGGATAGATCCGGTCGTGTGTAGGCCCGAGCGGACAATTGTCCGGCGGATCGGACAGTTTCCAGCGGACAAAAATTTCTTAGCATGCTAAGAAATCTGTCCGCTGGAAACCTGTCCATCGGATGTGTTCGGTCGTCTGTACAGACTCACCAGACACGTCCGACCGACCGCCATCCCTTGCATGCGTCGTACTGAATCGACGCATGCGTGGAAGCTTTGAACTTCAAGGCCACCCACGTCGCCGCGTCATCGTCGCGGCGACGGCGCGGCCACACCCTGCGTATTGTTTACGCGCGGACTTCTGTCTGATGGTGTGTACAACCATCAGACAGAAATCCGGCAGCCGGACGCAGCGGACAGATCCGATGGTGTGTACGGGGCCTTAGAGTGTGTTTGTTTTTCCTCCTGTGAGAATAAACCAGAGCAATGCATTATGGAACATGTAGTCAGAGACAAGGAAGTGATACTGTTGGCCGGGACTTTCTGGACTACAGGACACAGAATGCAGTGCGTACAGAACAGCCTTCTGGGAGAAGACATACAAAGGTGGGTGAGGCCTGTTTCCAGCCTCTCTGGACACCATTCTGAACCTGCCAGCAGGAGGTCTGTGTGACAGGAAGTGAGAATCTGCGGCCTATGCAGCAGAGAGTCGGATCGCCAAGCCTCAGATGAGCCCCAGAGGACAGCATCACTTTTGCAGCAGAGTGGACTGGCCTGCGCTCTGGATCACCGGGGTATACTTGCATTCCAGTTCACTGGGAGTGGCAGCGAGGCACTGCAGCGCCATTTCCACAGGACACAGACACCAGGGAATTCTGGCTGGAGCCCTTCATCCATCTGATGTTCTTAGTGGTGAGTGGGCACAGCCCATCCTGTTAGTGACAACAGTATTGCTGAGTAGTTCTTTTAGAGACTGGCTGGTGATACTTGTAGTTCCACGTATGTGAATCTACTCTTTCACAGACATTCCATCCCAGGCGCTTGGGGCCTATTCTTCCCCATTGCACCCAGGAGTCAGTACTGTAACCAACATTGCAATACACTTAAAGAGGAACATTCGCATGTGCTAATACTCCTTCAAACAAATCATCAATTAATTACTCCTGCCATTGTTCCTTTGTGTTTTCTCTTACTCTGGATTACAAATCACACTGCAGTATAAATTACAGGCTAGCTGAAGATATCCAGAATTAAAAGAACATTTGTCATCTAGTCTTTGTTACTCATCTATACTCTGCATTTTATCGCTTAATCATTGAACTACACCCTAGGGGGGGGCAATTTACAGTATAGCATTCAGGTTATATTGTGTTATTTGTGTGCCTATGACTAGTATTGTTTGCTGGTCTGTGTGCTGAGCCCTTAGAGGAAAGGTATCCAACATATTTTGCATCCATCTTGCATTGGCGGTCATTGCTCTGTGTGTTACCTTGCATTGGTTATCAGTGCTCAGTGTGCTCAGTGTGCCCTTCCACAATGGGGACCAGTATGCCACTTTACATTTGTGGTCAGTATTAAGTGTGTTCCCCTACATTAGTGCCCCTTTACAATGAGGGTCAGTGAGCCCCTTTGCAGTTGTGGTCAGTGTGTTCCTTTACATTAGTTTACAGTGTGCCCCCCCTTTATTTTTGCACAATTTACTCAATAATACACAATCAACAGCAGTATACCTATGGTCTTGGTGGTGGTATTAACAGCAAGCAGAAGAGGTAGCATGGAGACTGATGGAGTGGTGGCTGATAGAAGTGCTGTGCTGCTTCACAACATTTTAGTGCCAGCAAATACATATAGGACTAAGTTAGGGGTAGGAGCACTTCCGGCATGAAGAAACTAGGTCTGCCCACAATCATTATAACATGTGAGGACCTAGGGAGAGGCGCGATGGAAAGTTCTTCAACAAAATGATGGTTGGTGATGGCTACTGTAGGCGGTGCCATGGGAATGCTAGGATAATTGTTTGAGGTGCAATTTCCCTCTTAAAGTTAGGGTGCGTGTTATACGCCTGTGCGTGTTATACGCCGATAAATACGGTATCTTATTTTTTCATACAGTAGCTATATTAATCTATAGCAAATTAGATTAGTAGCCACTTTAAACAAGTGTAGTGAAAAACAGAAGGATTTCTTTATAATACACCTATCTATAGACATACGGAGTTTGGCCATCACAGTATGTACAGTGTTTTTATTGCTCTCTTTTTCTGACTGGCATATATAGTCAGGAATGTTGCAAAGGCAGCTGAAAACGTAGAAATATCTGCTGAGCTTTCAAGAGTTAGATGCACAGATTTGTGACCCAGATCTGACCAGTTTATTAAAGGTTTTTACCTGAGCAGTTCAGAGACAAAGAGGTGGAATTCAAACAGATGGGAAGAGAGTGCTCAAAACAACAGGGATCTGGAGAACACAGAACTTGTTTAAGTGTCTGGCTCAGAGCTGTTGAACAACATGATGCTTTTTCTAAAATGCTTGTGCATACAATAACTAAAGAAAAAATGTAGAAATCAGTGCTTATTTCCACCCACATGTATTTAAGAAGTACAGACATAAGTTGTTTTTTTTTTTTTTTATTAAAACAACTTTGATAAATTGAAATCACAGTAAAATATACAGTATACCGTCATTTAGCACACTCTATAGAAATTGCTGACTCTTTCAACATATCTGAACAGTCAAACATTAGATCTTTTGTCAAAACGTGCCTGATTAAGATTAAGGTGATTTTATCAATAATTTGTTCAACAAAAATATTGATATA
Organism: Rana temporaria; assembly: GCF_905171775.1. Lineage (NCBI taxonomy): Eukaryota > Metazoa > Chordata > Amphibia > Anura > Ranidae > Rana > Rana temporaria. The sequence goes on from NC_053490.1 coordinate 292,189,623, forward strand.
CCGTATGTAATGGTGTACTCTGGAAAGCGCATGTACAACCCTGGCATTAAAAACTGATATTGTATAACTGCATGCCAGTTTCCGACATTGAGTCAGTGAAATTTCTGGCAATTTCCATAGAAGACTCTTTCATTTGCTAGATATTTGTGGGCTTCCATTCATGAACTGCCAGTTTTAAAATCCCCCTACCAAAGTTTATAGGGAATTAAGACAGGACACTAACTAGGACAGTCCATAACCTCCTATTACTTATTTTTGATCCATTCCTTGATGGATTTGCTAGTGTGCTTTGGATCAGTGGAATAATTGATTTGAAATAATTTGACTTATCTTTAAATAGCAATCTTCATTGCTAGATTTGTTTCATAGGCATTCACAACTTTCTTATTGAGAACTGTATCAATCTTGGCATGATGACACCTCACATGTGTAGCGGTACCCCCGTAGGGGCTGCTGAAAGTTGTGGTCCACCTGTCACCCTGCCCAGCCTGGCTTTCACTTCCCAATCACCTTGAGTCAATGAACAGTCCATATGCTTGTTTTTTTGTATTTTTATTGAGCAATTTGAACTTGGATAAGGATGGGAATATATGGAATGCCCAGTAGAATAATAGAACCATCAATTTGGGACAAACTATGTACACTATTTGTACACAACACTTCTTCAAACTCCTCCTGCACAACACTTGCTTTCAGACTATCTCTCTCCCTCTCCTGCACAACACTTGACTCCAGGCACAGCTAGCACATGGTTAGGCCCAACACTGACTCAGTCAGGCCCTAGAAGTTGCCAGTTGTAGGCATGGATCACAGGTCCCTTTTTGTTTAGCAAATATAGAAGGTCTTTAGTGCTAGCTGTCCTATAGGGGACTACTGCTCTCAGCAATCCCTCTTCAGTCCCTGCCAAACCTCCTGGCCGCAGTTGTTCGACTCCACTGCCTGTGACATTGCATTCCTCACTGGCCTCACACCCAGCTCTTACTGTTGCCTCTTAGGCCCCTCTGGCATGCCTCTCTAGTCCTCCCAATAGCACATGTCACTCATCAGCCCTCCCGGCTGCACACATTCTGGTGGTTCCCTCCTCAAGACTTAACTGCAAACACTAGATCCTACTGTCTTCTCTGACTCCTCTCTGTGCCTCCTGTCCAGATCCTTCATGCGTTCCTGAAGGGATCCTTCCTGCACCAAAATCCCAGGCCCAAGGTCACCCCACCAGAATGGTGGAAACCCTCAAATGCCCCGACAACCTAGTAGTCCATCCCCAGTTCTTCCTTCCGACAACTCCTCCCCAGCTGGGCTGACTCTAAGTATTTAAGGAGGCCTGTCCCCTGCTAATCCAAGTTGGGGATTGGTAAGGGTTCCTTAGAACACCCCAGACAGAGGGTGCTACACATGTCAAATCAAAGCTTTATAGAACTATATTGATCGTGGCATGATGCCACCTCTCATGACAAATGCACAGAGAATGCCAGACCCTAGATGTCTGAAGCAGTGTACACACAACCGTTTTTCGGGTTGTAAAAAATAAAGTTTTTTTAATGTCATTAAAAACAATTGTGTGTGGGCTGCAGAGCATTTTTTACAACGTAAAAAATGGGCATTAAAAATTTAGAACATGCTCTAATTTTTCACGTATTTTTTAACGTTGTAGTTTTTAACGTCGTAAAAAATGGTTGTGTGTTGGCTTTAACAACGTGAAAAAAAAACGTGCATGCTCAGAAGCAAGTTCTGGTAAAACTAGTGTTCGTAATGGAGTAAGCACATTCATTAGTCTGTAACAGACTGAAAAGCGCAAATCGTCTTTTACTAACACAAAATCAGCAAAAGCAGCCCCAAGGGTGGCGCCATCCAAATGGAACTTCCTCTTTATAGTGCCGTCATACGTGTTGTACATCACCACGCTTTGCTAGAGCATTTTTTTTCACGATCGTGTGTAGGCAAGGCCGGTATAACGATCGGCTTGAAAAAAAAACTTTGTTTTTTTCTAGACCATTAAAAATGTCATTTTTTACATCTCAAAAAACGGTCGCGTGTACGCGACATGAGGTTTAAATAAGACAGGTTTTATCTGTAAACAAAATTCCAGGTGAGCTGGTAAAATGGCAGCACAATAATGTTAGATATTCTTACCTGCATGGCATGATGCAAGATCATAGAGCTCTTGCACAACCATTTGCTTGGAGTTTCCTCATAGTAATACTGTGCTACCTCCCACTACACTGCACAATTGTCATACTCACCTACTCTGCACTATCGAATTCTGCGGCAAATGCTCCTCTTCTCAGTTCCACTACTGGGCTACAGCACTTCTACCAACAACAAACATGTTTGCACATATTACACGTTTTTTACTTACCTATTGCTTACTTGCAGTTGAACTGCTACATATTATTATTATTATTATTATTATTATTATTATTATTATTATACAGGATTTATATAGCGCCAACAGTTTGCGCAGCGCTTTACATCAGGGAAGACAGTACAGTCACAATACAAATCAATACAGGAGGGATCAGAGGGCCCTGCTTGTTAGAGCTTATCTATATATATCTATATATATAAAACTCAACGTGTGTGTGTGTATGTATGTATGTTCCAGCATCACGTCCAAACGGCTAAAGATATTAACATGAAACTTGGCACACATGTTACTTATATGTCAGCAACAAACATAGGATAGGTGGTTTAACCCTTACCCACCCCCATTTGCCATGGTCGGGGTTTTCCTTTAAAGTCCCATTCAACTCTATGGGAAATACATGTTACTTCATAACTTCCAAACGGCTGTAGATATTTCGATAACACTTGGTCACATGTTACTTATATGTCCACTTAAACTATAGGATAGTTAATTTATCCCTTAACTACCCCCATTTGTGAGGGTCTGGGTTTTTGTTTAAAGTCCCATGCAAATCAATGGGAAATGTATGTTCCCACATAACTTCTGTACGCCTGGAGATATTTCAATAATACCTGGTACACATATTACTTATATGCCAAATAAAAATATATGACAGTTAAATTAACCCTTACCTACACCCTTATATAAAAGATGGGTATATTTATATTACTATGATTTTCCTCCCCAAAAGGTTAAGATAGGAAGACCGGGCAACGCCGGGTATTCAGCTAGTATATATATATATATACTAGACTGTGTGTGTATATGTATGTATATATATATATATATATATATATATATATACATACATATATATATATATATATATATATATATATATATATATATATATATATATATATATATATATATATACACCGCCTGAAGTGTATTACAAACAGTACACCACCAAATGCACTGTAGATATAGGCTACACTGAATGCAGAGTATATATATATATATATATATATTAGACTGCATATATTTATTATTATACCGCCAACTCTGTGGTTGTGATTACGAGAGCCTGGACCAATGCTGTGACATCAGCAGAGAACTGACTTCAGCCCGCTCTCTGCTGAAAATGGGCCACAGGAGTGAAAAAACAAACCGCAAGAGAAGTACAGCCAAATGAGCATTTCGATGTGATAATGTTTTAAATTTCTGGAAATGGTTACCAACCAGAAAACAAAACAGGAAAAGAGCTAAAATAGTCATAGGCCAGTTTATGGTATCATATTACATTCAAAATGTTATGTTTAACCCCCCTAGTGGTATTCCGAGTCTGGCTCGGGGTAAGATTTCTTGACCAAAAGCGGTATCCCCGAGCCAGACTCGGGCTCGCCTAGCAGCAGCCACAGACAAAGCTTAAACAGTAGAAGAAAGATGGATAGCCGCACTCCAAAAAAACGTCCAGGTTGTCTTTTATTTAAATAAACAGCAAATACATCACCAAATCATAAAAACAGGAACAGGGGAACAGCCGACATTTCGCACAAGATCAGTGCTTATTCATGGCTCAAAGCAACTTACCTTGTCCCTGGATCCTGCGATGCATCCCTGCTGTGTGAGCGAGCAGCGTCCTCGCTCGATTCACACAGTGTCCCTGTGTGCCGCCGATCTCATTTCCCTGTGATGTTACGACTTACAGGGGCGGAGAACGGCGCCAAATTCAAAAAAGTAAATAAACGCATTACATACAGTATACTGTAATCTTATAGATTACAGTACTGTATTTAAAAAATACACACCCCCTTTGTCCCTAGTGGTCTGCCCAGTGTTCTGCATGTACTTTTATAAAATAAAAACTGTTCTTTCTGCCTGCAAACTGTAGATTGTCCATAGCAACCAAAAGTGTCCCTTTATGTCAAAAGTGGTTTTAGAGCAGCTAGAAAACAGCGATAATAAATTATAATCACTTGCAGAATTGAGCGATAGCGATTTTTGGGGAAATTCGTCATAAAAAAATAAAAGTAATGACAGCGACAATTCTGCAACTGAACAAATTTCAGTGTTTTTGATTTGATTACTATTGAATTACTATTGAATATTTTTTATTATAATTACATTAATATTTGTTATAATTATTTATAGTTATTTATTATATTATAATTTATGATTTTGTTTTTCAAACTTTATCATACCCGAGATGTCTACTAGACTCTTGTTTGGACAGATTTAAGTGAGTTATTCCTAAGAATTACAGGCCTACAATGTAAAACGCCAAATTTCCATGCAAAATAATGGTACCGCTTTCAGCACCTAAAATCTGAAATAATCATACCGCCAGGGAGGTTAAAGTCCATCTCTGGAGAAACCAGTCCCCTCAATCCCTCCCATGCCATCCACTCTACCCATTCACACAAGCTTAAATAGTCCCTACTAGACTTGTGCATGGCGGACAAATTTGTTTTGTTTTGTTTTCATTCGTAAAATACAACATTTCGTTGTGTTAAATTAGTTATGTTACGTTAATTTGTTTTTGGATAATTTGTTATTTATGTATAGATATATAGATATGTGTTTAAGGCCCCGTACACACGGTCGGACAAAACTCATGAGAATGGTCCGACGGACCGTTTTCATCGGTTCACCGCTGAAGTGGCCTGATGGTCTGATGTGTGTACACACCATCAGTTCAAAATCCGATCGGGTCAGAATGCGGTGATGTAAAACACATGACGTGCTGAAAAAAATGAAGTTCAATGCTTCCAAGCATGCGTCGACTTGATTCTGAGCATGCGCGGGTTTTGAACCGATGCTTTTCTGTACTAACCATCGGTTTGGTCCGATGGGGCAGCGGTCCATCGGTTCGGTTTTGAAGCATGTTATACAATTTTGGACCGAAGGAAAACAGACCGATGGCCTATACACACGGTCGGTTTGGTTCGATGAAACTGAACTTCGGTTCATTCTCATCGGTTTTGTCCGACCGTGTGTACGGGGCCTAATTGTTGAATTTTTGGATAATTTGTTATTTATGTATATATATTTGTGATAATGAATTGTAATTCTGAAAGACGTTTGTTTATTGAATCCATTAACACACACACACACACACACACACACACACAATGACAATGTCTCTTCTGTTGCTTCTCAAAATTTGTCAAAATACAACACTCTTCTCGACTCAGTTCTCAGGAATGCACTTTGCCAGTAATATTAAACCAACTCCCAGTACCAAATGAATCAGCTTATTGGGCTGTAATATTTCATGCCAAATTCATTTGCTATTTTTGTCATAGTTTATTTTGTATTAGTTGAAATTCGTAATGTTTTTCTTCGAACATTCAGATGCATCTGAATATCAGAAAGATGCAAAATTCGGCCGAATTTTGATTTGTTATGAAACAAATTGCATATGCCTAGTCCCTATTTTTTGGAGCGCTGCTGAACTGAATCCAGCACCCCTTTGTTTTGGCTTTAGCCAATGAGAAGTGTCCATATCCGCAGGGAGTGATGTAGGCATTTGAAAGAGAACTCTACCACTCTTCAGTTTAGAGAAAAGAAGACTTGATATTCAGGACATCAAATTACCACAAATTACCACACTTCCCGTAAGTGTGATTTTTTTTTTTTAATTACGGGAAATAAGCTTTAGGAAGGTGACCATATATTTTTTCTCCTTCTATGAATGTAATATGACACCTACCACTCTAAATACCAGGTTGTAAATGTTTGATAAAGAATATTTATTGCTATACATCAAAATTTCCATAAGTAAACCTGAAATGTCCACAGAAAAAACAAAGTGTTGGTGACACTGTGGGGGAGATTTACTAAAACTGGTGAACACAGAATATGGTGCAGCTGTGCATAGTAACCAATCAGCTTCCAGGTTTTATTGTCAAAGTTTAATTAAACAAGCTGTTAGAAGCTGATTGATTACCATGCACAGATGTACCAGATTCTGTGTTCACCGGTTTTTGTAAATCTTCCCCTGTATAGCAAAAACTCTAAGATACCACATTCTACCTTCATAATATCTACTCATATCAGCATTACATTACTGGAAAATCCCAGTCTGAAAGTTGGTACATGCATTCCTTGCCCCCAGTATCCACAATGCTGAGGTCAGGCTGCTTAGGCACTGAGCCCTGCATTTTGGAAGATGGGAAGAGTTTGCCTGTTCACCTTATACCAGAACTTTTGGCTTGTCAGGGTGGCATCTGTAGAGGGAAGGGAGGCAGGCATGATAAAGCTAGAAAGTACAGTAATACCTTGGGGGTGTCTGCTATACAGCATTACAGGTTGCCTTTGAGTTTAATGCAGGTGCATTTCGTTAGATATTGCTGGAATTGTGTTTGTAAACTCACAGTTGACAGTTTGGGGTAAGAAAATTAAAACACATAGGTCAAAAAGTATTGCTGTGACTGAACTTGGTATGCTTTAATTTTTATCCTAAGCTATTTCATTGGAAACTCCTGTAGGATAGAGGCAGGACATTTAGCCTGCTGATCTGTGTGTTGGACAGATATTGTGACTGCTCGGAAAAGTCAAGGAGATCATTTTACCTGCTCTGTTTCTGTCCTTTTAAAACAGATTTATCATACATGACAAGTGGGCCCACATCAGACTTTATGCCTCTGTGCCAACTGATGATACTTGTGTTTTTATAGACACCCAGGTGGCCTTGGGTCCATCATTGATGGATAGAAGACTGGGCTTTATCCACAGTAGCAAAGGCGATTTTCTAATTTAACTGAATATGACAAATTTATTTTTGGCCTGCCTTGTACAGTATTTGTTTTCATAAATTGTGCAGTGACAGAAACTGAAACACCGTAAGTGAGCATTTCTTTCAGCAGTACTCTACCTTTTTAGAGCAGTAAAAATATCTAAATTATGCAGCAGATTTGGAAATTCATGCAAATATCTAGGTATTGTCAAAACACTTTGAAGAAATTGCATACACAATTGACAGGAACCCAAATAAGTAAGATTTATATTAGAATAAAAGTAAACATGCCATTGTGAGTCATACTTCATTAATGTGTTTAAATGATTTGTTTCCAAAAAACAAGTGGATTTGTTTTGAAGCAATATAGGCATTTGATAAATTTACAACAATGGCTGAGACTGATTTTGTGGGTACTAAAATGAGTTTGCCATTATACAGGAAATATGAAATATGAATAAACATGTTCTACAAGTAGCGCACATTTGTCTTGTGCAGCATTTGAAGCAGAAATGCAACTTATTGAAAAAGCACCATGAATAACCTGGGATGTCATACTTCCAAACATTATATATAGTATATATAAAATAAAAATTGTGGGTGGGTTATTTAGAGTATGTAAAAATAGTACAAGTTACCAGCAGAGACTTTTCTAGTGTCTCTAAGGCCTCATACACACGATAGGATAGACAGAGGACAACGGTCTGAAGGTTAACCAATGAAGCTGACTGATGGTCCGTCACGCCTACACACCATAGGTTAAATAACCGATCGTGTCAGAACGCGATGACGTAAAACACAAGCATGCGTCGACTTGATTCTGAGCATGCGTGGGTTTTTAACCGATGCTTTTGCATACTAACAATCGGTTTTGACCTATCGGTTAGGCGTCCATCAGTTAAATTTTACAGCAAGTTCCTATTTTTTTAACCAAACGTTAAATAACCTATGGGGCCCACACACGATCGGTTTTGACGGATGAAAATGGTCCTCCAGACCGTTGTCCTCTGGCTATCGTATCGTGTGTACGAGGCCTAAGAGGCAGTATGTGAACTATGGCTACAGTAGGTTTTCTGCAGCAGGCCTTCAATTGTTGGCGTCAGGCTGACTAAAGCCTCGTACACACAATTGGATTTCCCGCAGACAAAGCCTCGGACTTTTGTTTCCGAAGGACGTTTGCCAGGAACGTGTCTTGCATACAAACAGCACACAATTGTCAGCCAACAAACATGTACGTAGTTACGTACTATGTGGTTTTTCAGCTCTTTAGCGACCACCCTGTGGGCACCTTCTGCCAATGTTGTGTTTGGTGAGCATTGCTTCCGAGCATACATGTTTGCACGTTGGACTTTTGTCCAACAAACCGTTGTCCACAGAAAATTTTAAAGCCTGCCATCCAACATTCGTCCGTGGAAAATCCGACAACAATTGTCTGATGGCGCGTTCAAATGGTCGGATTTTCAGCCAACAGGCTGTCAACACACAATTCCCGTGGGAAAATCCGATCATGTGTACGAGGTTTAAGGCTGTACATATATTACATAAAATATTGATACTGAGAGCCAGGGTTTTCTCTTTTTAGTAGAGCCTCCCATTTGGCAGACTGAAGAAGTAATCGGAATGGCTTTCTTACAAAAGAATCCAAGAGTGTGTAATGAATGTTGCTAAAAATGCCTCTAACTTCCATAGCTGGCATGGGGATTTTTTTTTTACCCACAATGGTGATTTTTATTTATTTTTTATTTCAATAAAGTGAAGTTTTATTGTCCAGAGACGGTTTGCTCTGCACCAGGAGTGTGACTATATCAAAGAAGCCAAAGAAGGTTCTAACACTATTCCAATGAACCCAGCACTCAGCTCATCTAATGCAGGCAGCTATGCAGGTCTCAGAAGCAGCAAAATCCTCAGCAGCTTTCCTATCCTCAGCAATGAATATTATGCTCTCAAGGTCCTGGGCCCAGAACAGCATCCATACTCCTACACAGAACACCATAATAAGGTCTCTCTAGAAAGTTTTTGAATTGTACTCTTTAAATTTAAGAGTTTGTCTGACCAAATCCACAAAATGTAATGCCTCAGAGATTGTACAGATGTTAAATATGTGAGATTAGCCAATGCCATACATCTGGAAGCTTTTAACAGGGGAAAACTCCAGAGTGTAACAAATTACAGTGGGTGAGCGCAATATTGTGTCAATCTCGCTCCCTTTCTCGGCGAGATTGACCACCTACGAGCCCCATCGCGGGAGCCAGCGCCGAGCTGGCTTGCCGCGATGGAGACAAAGCCGTCATAGAAGCGACGGAAGATCTGACTTGGATTCCCGCCAATTCTAGCCGGCGTTTGGTATGCATTCTGAGAGGGAGAACTCCACGCCAATTTTTAAATAAAAAAACGGCATGGGTTCCCCCCCAGGAGCATACCAGGCCCTTAGGTCTGGTATGGGTTGTAAGGAGACCCCCCTACGCCGAAAAACCGACGTAGGGGGGTCCCCCTACAATCCATACCAGACCCGTATCCAAAGCACGCTACCCGGTCAGTCAGGAAAGGAGTGGGGACAAGCGAGCGCCCTCCCTCCTGAGCTGTACCAGGCCGCATGCCCTCAACATGGGGGGGTTGGGTGCTCTGGGGCAGGGGGCGCACTGCGGGGTCCCCCCACCCCAGAGCACCCTGTCCCCATGTTGATAAGGACAGGGCCCTTTCCTGACAACCCTGGCCGTTGGTTGTTGGGGTATGTGGGCGGGAGGCTTATCGGAATCTGGGAGCCCCCTCAAATAAGGGGGCCCCCAGATACCGGCCCCCCACCCTAAGTGAATGGATATGGGGTACATCGTACCCCTACCCATTCACCTGGAGGCAAAGTGTTAAAGTTAATAAAATAATTTATTAGTCTGCTCCGGAGGCCCCCCTGTCTTCTTTAGCTCTTTTAGCAGGGGGGGTCTTCTTTCGCTATCCGGGGGGTCTTCTGCTCTCCGGGGGGTCTTCTCCGCTTTCCGGGGGGCTTCTTCTATCGTCGCCGCTCTCCGCTGTTGACTCGGCGCACCCCGGTTCTTCTCCCGATGTCCGGTGCCTTCTCCTTCAGCGCTGGCCGCCCGCTATCTTCGTGTGAAGCTCAGTTACTAGCAGGTGGCCAGCACGCTCTTCTATGACGTCTTCTTCTTCACTTCCCTTCTTATTCCTTCTTCCGATGTTGACCCGACGGCTCTTCTCGCTGCAATGACAGGTGCGCGGCTTGCATCCGACTTATATAGGCCTCACAGTCCCAGCATGCTCCGGTACCTACCCACGTGGGTAGGTGTCACATGGGTAGGTACCGGAGCATGATGGGACTGTGACGTTGTAGGTGGCCTATATAAGTCGGTGCGAGCCGCCGCACCCGGCATTGCAGCGGGAGGAAGCGACATGTCAACACCTAAAGGAAAGAAGAAAACGAAGACAGCAGAAGGCAGAAGCACACCACCCCCCGCCGAAGACGTCGGAGGAAGCCCGCCGGGGGGGCGCTTTTATAAAAGCGACCCCCCCCCGGCGGCGGAAGAGAACCAGATGGCAGGAAGAAGAGTGGCCCCCACCCGAAGACGTCAAATAAGCAAGCCCCCCTCGTGAAAGAGCTAAAGAAGATAGGGGGGCCCGGAGCAGACTAATAAAATATTTTAATACCCTGTGTTGTTTATTTGTGTTTACCCCATACTCATTCACTTAGGGTGGGGGGGCCGGTATCTGGGGGCCCCCTTATTAAAGGGAGCTCCCAGATTCTGATAAGCCTCCCGCCCACATACCCCGACAACCAACAGCCAGGGTTGTCGGGAAGGGGCCCCCCTGTCCTTATCAACATGGGGACAGGGTGCTCTGGGGTGGGGGGACCCCGCAGTGCGCCCCCCTGCCCCAGAGCACCTGACCCCCCCATGTTGAGGGCATGCAGCCTGGTACGGCTCAGGAAGGGGGGGGGGGCGCTCGTCCCCACTCCTTTCCTGACCGGCCGGGTAGCGTGCTTTGGATACGGTTCTGGTATGGATTGTAGGGGGACCCCCTACGCCGTTTTTTCGGCGTAGGGGGATCTCCTTACAACCCATACCAGACCTAAGGGCCCGGTATGTTCCTGAGGGGGGAACCCATGCCTGGTTTTTATTTAAAATCCGGCGGGGAGTCCCCCTCAGGATTCATACCAAACGCCGCCCACGTGTAGAATTGGCGGGAATCCAAGTCGGATCCCCGTCGCTTCTATGACGCGCTCGCTGGAATGTGCTTTTACTATTCCAGCGAGTGAGAGATGTCGGCACCCTGTCGCCGAGAATCAGCGCGATGCTGTCGTGCTAAAAACACATTCTCGGCGGCAGGCACTGTAGGATAAAATCTGGAACAGAATTAAAAGAGCACAATTTGAACATTTAGGAAGGTACTGGGGAACTTAATCTTTATATTATATTCTCTCTCCTGTGGCTACCCGTATATCATCCAGGAAAGCAAGCAGTCTGGAGTGATGAAAACTGTTTAGACAAAGTTAAAGTGCAGTTGCTCCAGAGCTTAGTAAATGAACCAAAGCCAACTTCCATCATTCAATCATGTGCAATCAAAAATGCAATTTTCTTTCTTTTCCTTGTACGTGATTGGGGACTGTTTGCAAAGTGAAGCCTTACTTCATTTAATAAACTCTGGACCAACTGCACTTGCAGAGGGAAATTGCACTTTGCAAAGTGCACAGTCTATTTGCCTTTAGTACATGAACCCCATACTGTTAACATGTAAACCGTTAGCACCATTTTTCATGTGGTACTCTCCTTTCTGCTAACAATATAGAAAGATCCTACTAATCTAAAAAACAGACATAGTTATTGTGCCAGTACAAGGAGCAAAGACTTCACGTAGCTTGCACAGGAAAACAAGCTGTCGTGCCAGGCTTTCTGATCCAATATAAGTTTGATAAAGTTCTCCAACTTCCTAGAAGATGGAAGAACCAAATGAAAAATGCCGTAAGCCATTTTCACATAAGTAGCATGCGTCGCTCCAAAACACTCTTTTAGCCATTGCAAAAGAAGTATGTGCTTTTTGATTTACAGCTGAGCCCTCAAGCTTCAAGACAGTTTGCTCAAGGCACCTTACCAGCATGTTTATGAAATAGAGAGATCAAATAAGGACATGATAAATATATGAGAATTAAGTAATTTTTAACTAACATTAGGTAGACACTGCTAATGTTCTCATGGATAGACTTTAACATTAAAGAGTCTGTCAATGTAGGATTTCACCTTGGATTCTGATGCATCACATTAACCATTTGTCTGTACAGATGCAATAAAAGCATTCACCCCTTGTGCTTTTGGGGCAACATTCAAACCATGTACTATATATTTCCCCCGCTAAAGGAAGAAAGGGAAAAAAATGAGTAGCCATGGGCTAGACATTTCACAAATCAGTGAAAGTCAGAAAAATTCACCAAGCAACCTCATTTAAGGTCTGGGAATAAATTCATAGGAAGCATATTTATGCGTAATTCGTATTTCTAATTATTATTTACACCAACATCCTCATATATTCTCATAAATTCTGACAGACCTAAAAAAAAAACTAAAAGCCATATTCCCTAGAAATTAAACACTACATATGGCTCTTAATGAGCAGTATAACCTAAAGCGTTCTGGCAGAGCAACCAATCAAAAACGACATGACCAGTAACAGGCATATCTTGTTCAATTCAACGTGAATAATGACATTTTTCCCATTAAGGAAACAGCATCTTGTCTTAGCTTTTAGCAATTGATAAACAATTAGCAATATTCAGGGGGCTCAAAAGAAAGACATTCTAGCTATCTGATAAAATATACTATAAGTAGTAGCGGAAAATGTGTATTCCAGTCACAAGCTCCTTGTTATACTTTTGCCTAAGGTAAAAGTAGCAGAAATGAGAGTCACTGTAGCATAAAAGAACACATCAGCATCGTGTTTTCTTGTAATCTGGATACAGCACGATGCCGCAAATGATGGCTGTGGACCAATATTGTAAATGTCTGACTCCCCCATGTAGTGTGACAGTCTGAAACTGAAACTTCCTGGCAATTTATTTATTTATTGGAACTACTGACTCTTATGTTTAAACTGTAGCTGTACTGTAAGAATACAACAGATAGTGGATTTTTGCCAGCATTCAAAAAACAAAGATTCATAGACTAAAATGGCTCCTTTCAGGTCTTTTCTAATCTGCCCAGTTATTTCTTAGTCCCACTGACCATCCAAATAACCTCCAACTTACCGAAATTCAAGACTGTTTACAAATGTTCTATGTGTGATAACAGCAAACTGAAACTTAACTAGTTTATCATTGGTTACTGCACTTTGCATATATTCTTTGCACTGTTCTCATTAAATACATCAACATATGTTTTTTTTTTTATTATAATTTACCACAGATAACAACACTGAGTGTTAGAATATGTTAATGGCATAGGGTTAAATTTGTAAAAATACATGTGAACTTACCAACAGATGCATAATTTAAGTGTAGGCACTGAGAGCATGCAGTCTTACTCACTGTATGCTAGGGACAGACATTCACACTCTTCTGTGTCTATGTGGGCTTTCATTATGTGCTGAGGGGGGACAGATCCACACTCTCCTCTGTCCATGTGGCCCCTCACTGTATGCTGGGAACACACTCCACACACTTCTGTGCTAATGTGGCCTCTCACTGTATGCTGGGAGGACACATCCACACTCTCCTGTATCAATGTGGGCTCTCATTGTATGTTAGGGAGGTATATCCACATTCACCACCCTGGCAGTGTAGCCCTGCAATGGGCACAGCAGGGGTGTCCTACTCCCATAAACCAAGTGAACTGGGCCCCATCGACAACTGGCATATACAGGGACACTATCTCCACTTTTAAAGATGGTGCCCATAACAGTCAGGGATAAATCCAACAGATAAACAGAAGTAAAGCATAACTTTTTGTTATAAATAGTAAACATAACACTAGGCATAAATGCATAAAATAAAACATTATGCCTGGCACATGAATTAAAGCTGTTACACACTTGCCAAATATCGGCCAGTATCAGCCGATTCAACAGAAACCGGGTGACATTCAGGCAGTGTGTACAGCAGTTTGTCCGACAGCCAAATGGGATGTCCCTCCAAGAACACACTGTCGAATAGGCATGTTGGAAAACCAGCATCCAATCAGCTCTGGCAGTCTGCGAGCTCTGTGTGTGTTCTGGTGAGGGGACGGTTCCTCTGTCAGAACACAATAGCACAGTGGGGGGAGATCGCCGCACTAGCATTGCTTAGTTAGTACAGACACCCCTCAGGTTTTTTTTCAGCCCACTGGGTTGAATGAAAAAACTTCTCGTGTGTACCTAAGAGTAAACTGTTGCAAACAATAATAAAAAAAACATGACACTAAAGCTGCTTTCACACTGGGGCGGGGCAGGCGTTGACAGTAAAAACACCACTATTAGCGGTGCTTTACTCCACCACATTGTGTCCCACTTCATGGCCGGAAGCCCACCTAAGGACATTCCCAGCCTAAAGCACAGAATAAAGGAATGTCCAGTCCAAAAGTCTTTTCAATGGTTTCCTGCATAACATCACTCCAACACAATGGGATTGATTTACTAAAGGCAAATAGACTGTGCACCTTGGAAAGTGCAATTGCACTCTGCAGGTTCAGTTGTACCAGAGCTTAGTAAATGAGGTAAGGCTTCACTTTGCAAAGAATACCCAATCACATGCAAGGAAAATTAAAAAACAACATTTTTGCTGGCACATGATTGGTTGATGAAAGTCAGCAGAGCTTCTGCTCATTTTTAAAACATAGGCTTAGGGGCATGGCACAGCCTATGCCTGGCAGAAACCCACCCACACCATGGTATAGCCAAAAATAATAAATATTTAATTTCAATATATAATTGTATGGCAATTTAAAACAGATTATTGATATTGAGTATTTGTTTTACTCTATATCCCAGACAGGCTGGGAAAGAGTTGGGTCATGTGATGATAAGAAAAAAGGTACTAAGAGTTTTTTTTTCTTTAATAATTATAGTGCAATTATCCATATACATAAAGTATCACTTTAACAAAACATGTAGCATTTTATACAGTCCCCATATTTCTTCATGACAGATTTATTTAAATTTCATTACTTTAATTAAAATGATTTTCATTTTAAATAAATGTATTAAACACCAAATTTAAACTTCACATATTTGTGCCTTAAATAATCCTAAACACTGAAACTTAAAGGAGACATCTAGTCAGATACTATCCAAGCATAAACCTGCTCCAACCCCTTTTCTGAGCCCTATACTAACTACCCTGTAAAGGAAAGATGTCTATACTCACCTATTCTTTATTTAAAAAGTTTTTTTTTTTAGACTGAAAATTTTAAAAGATATTTGTTAATGTGTTTCACCCATACCAATCTATTTTAAAAAGCTGAGTTTCCCAACCCCCCCCCCCCAATAGTTCATTGTATTTCTTTACACTATTATGATTACTGTAAAATCAATCTTCCTAATTTTTTGGCGAAACCTTGCCCAAAGAGTGATTTTAACATTTTTTTTAACATTCTTAACCACTTCCCACCCAAGGACGTCATATGACGTCCTGGATTTTAAGTGGGGATATCTGAATGATGCCATCAATTAGATATCACTGTTTTCTGCCAGCGATTCTGTGCACCATAAGAATGATCATAGTGGCAGTTCCCCTGCTTGATCGTTCTTATAGGTGATGAGAGGGGACGTCGTCCCCCTCCCACCACCATCCGGTGCTTCTCCAGGCTCTCCCGTGCCATCTGGGACGCGGAGAAACGATCCACCAGAGTCGGATGGAAAGCATAGAGATGACTGGGGACCAGATGTCCCCAGTCATCTCTATGGCCGTCGGAGGCCCGGGCGCGATGTTATGACGTCACGTCCGGGTACCCAGCAGTAAACAAAACTGCAATCGCGGCTGTCGGCATGAGATCGGTGAATTTTTTTTCACGATCTCATGCTTTCCAGCCTGAAGGAGAGATGTGGGGTCTTATTGACCCCGCATCTCTCCATAAAGAGTACCTGTCACAATATATTCCTATTACAAGGGATGTTTAAGTAAAATAAAAAAATAAAAATAACAAAAAATGTTTTCAAACGCCCTCTGTCCCCGTTAGCTTGCACTCAGAAGAGAACACACACTCAAGTCCCTCCCACATATGTAAACACCGTTCAAACCACACATGTGAGGTATCGCCGTGTGCGTTAGAGCACCAGAAACAATTCTAGCCCAAGACCTCCTCTGTAACTCTAAACTGGTAACCTTTTACAAAAAATTAAGCGTCGCCTATGGAGATTTTTAAGTTTAAGTTTAATTTTAAAGAGTGACATGTTAGGTATCTACTCGGCGTAACATAATCTTTCACATTATACAAAACAATTGGGCTAACTTTACTGTTTTGTTATTTTTTAATTCATGAAACCGTTTTTTTCCAAAACAAAAAAAGGCATTTGAAAGATTATTGCGCAAATACCATGCAAGATAAAAAGTTGCAATGACCACTATTTTATTCCCTAGGGTGTCTGCTAAAAAAACACACACACATATATATATATATATATATATATATATATATACTGTGTATATATATATATATATATATATATTAGGGCTGCGGAAATTAACGATTAATTGGTCGATTAATCGTTAATTTCTTTGGTCGATTAAAATTATTTTGATCGATGACGATCCGCGGAGTGAGCTCCGCGGTCTCGCCCATAGGAAAGGCCGCGGCTTCGGCCTAGCTCCGGAGCCGCGGCGCGCTGACGTCATCATCACCTGCCCGCCTGCTTGTATCTTCTTCCCTTGCGCACGTGTGTCCATCGGCTACTCTGCAGATGGGTCTGCCTGCCTGATAGTCAGGTAAGAAAGGACAACCATCTGTGTGTGGTAACATTATGGGGCAGATTTATATATTCCTGGAGTATGGGGACAGATGTGTATATTAAAGCATGGGGGCAGATGCTGTAATGTAAACATCTGCCCCCATGCTGTAATGTACACATCTGCCCCCATACTGTAATGTACACATCTGCCCCCATGCTGTAATGTACACATCTGCCCCCATGCTGTAATATACACATCTGCCCCCATACTGCAAGAATATACACATCTGCCCCCATGCTGTAATGTACACATGGGGGCAGATGTGTATATTCTTGCAGTATGGGAGGCAGATGTGTATATTAAAGCATGGGGGCAGATGTGTATATTACAGCATGGAGGCAGATGCTGTAATGTACACATCTGCCCCCATGCTGTAATGTACACATCTGCCCCCATGCTGTAATATACACATCTGCCCCCATGCTGTAATATACACATCTGCCCCCATACTGCAAGAATATACACATCTGCCCCCATGCTGTAATGTACACATGGGGGCAGATGTGTATATTCTTGCAGTATGGGAGGCAGATGTGTATATTAAAGCATGGGGGCAGATGTGTATATTACAGCATGGAGGCAGATGCTGTAATGTACACATCTGCCCCCATGCTGTAATGTACACATCTGCCCCCATGCTGTAATGTACACATCTGCCCCCATGCTGTAATGTACACATCTGCCCCCATGCTGTAATGTACACATCTGCCCCCATGCTGTAATATACACATCTGCCCCCATACTGCAAGAATATACACATCTGCCCCCATGCTGTAATGTACACATGGGGGCAGATGTGTATATTCTTGCAGTATGGGAGGCAGATGTGTATATTAAAGCATGGGGGCAGATGTGTATATTACAGCATGGAGGCAGATGCTGTAATGTACACATCTGCCCCCATGCTGTAATGTACACATCTGCCCCATGCTGTAATGTACACATCTGCCCCATGCTGTAATGTACACATCTGCCCCATGCTGTAATGTACACATCTGCCCCCATGCTGTAATATACACATCTGCCCCCAAACTGCAAGAATATACACATCTGCCCCATGCTGTAATGTACACATCTGCCACACAACTACTTTTAGCTGATCTCCTTGCATTGCAACTCTGCATTAGCCACTGGTAAATGTGGTGGGGGCAGTATGGGGGGCAGATGTGTATATTCTTGCAGTATGGGGGCAGATGTGTATATTCTTGCAGTATGGGGGCAGATGTGTATATTACAGCATGGGGTCAGATGTGTACATTACAGCATGGGGGCAGATGTGTATATTACAGCATGGGGGCAGATGCTGTAATATACACATCTGCCCCCATACTGCAAGAATATACACATCTGCCCCCATACTGCCCCCACCACATTTACCAGTGGCTAATGCAGAGTTGCAATGCAAGGAGATCAGCTAAAAGTAGTTGTATCTGTATGTGCGTTAATTAATCGAAATTAGTCGATTAATCGATTAAAAAAAAAAAACGATTAATCGAACACAAAAATGTTAAACAGTCACAGCCCTAATATATATATATATATATATATATATATATATCAGGGCTCAAAATTTCAAGTCCTGAGCTACTAGCCAGGCCTCAAGAGTTACTCGCCACCAGTTGCCCCACCTAATTCATACACTGCCCTGCGCCTTATTGCACCCGTAAACACGCCCTCGTAGATTATCTCATGGAATGACAATGTTTTATACAGAATCAAGTTACAAAATTAAATATTACCAACAACAACTTTAACAAAATGGGACAGGGCACTGGGGGCAGACCAGAGGGACAGGGCACTGGAGGCAGACCAGAGGGACAGGGCACTGCGGGCAGACCAGAGGGACAGGGCACTGGGGGCAAACCGGAGGGACAGGGCACTAGAACTGGGTCTCTTCCCCATTCTCTTGCTGTATCCTCTGCAACTCCCATCCATCCTCTCTCTCTCTCCCATTCATCTCATCATCAGGAGCCTGTGTGTGCGGCTCCACGCTTGCATGTCCACACTTCCCCCTTTTATTCAGGCTGGCAGAGAGGAGAGGAGCTGCAGCACAACGGGAGGGAGTACAATCCAGCGCTGAGATCCACACAACTGCACAGCCATTGACACCATAGCACAGCGCACACTGACAGCGCACAGCACACATTGAGACCAGTCTGTTCACAGTGCTCAGGCTAAACTGTTGGACACTTACATAGAGCACAAGGAGAAGAAAACTGCACAAACTACAAGGCTGCCGCTCTCATGTCAGGGCAACTTTCAGTGAGCGCTGCACTGGAGTGGTAATTTTTGCAATCCTCCACCTCACTCATTACTTTCTGCTCTCCAGCTACATTGGTCGGGGCCTGGGGGAGGGGGGCAGGCTCAGAGAGGTCATACTGTTAGGTCCCATGGCTTAATGAGAATTGCAAGGAGAGCAGTGGCGGACTGTCCCTTTAAGAATTTTTTTTTCTTTTCAAAAGTTCCTTAAGTTCTTTGTTGCTGAGCGCCGGTCGCAATGCGCTGTGGGAAGTGCCAGGTCTATGCAATCACAAGATTGCAGACTAGGCGCTTCATTTGCGGGCTTTAAACCCGCCCTGCGGCGCATTCGATCCCGCCGATCAGCATCCGCCCGTGCCATAGTATGTATTACTACGGCCGGGTGCTTTGATTGACACTAGAGGCGCATCACTTCCGGTTTTCAGTGTGCCGGAGTGCCCAAGTGGAGGAAGCATGAGGAGCAGACTCCTCCACCACCGCTGCTGCCTGCTGCCCACTGAAGGAGATGAGAGACACACAGGAGAGGACACCACAGTCAGCCTGGTAAGTGCCAAAGCTCCTACGGAGAAGGGGGGGTGTGTGTTTTGTGAGCCTAGCTAGAAGAGGGGGACAGATGTACACATGTAAGGGGCCCCAGCTTGTCAGCAGTACTGTCCGTCTACAGCTCACTCATAGGCTTGGTCAGCAGCAACATCATTACATCTAAATACATACACTGCCTAACATGTGTGTGTGTATTTAGAAGACCTGAGTATCCTTATCTCCTGCACACTCGAGCCTCTCCCCTCCCCCCCACCTCGATCTCCAGTGCCCCACTGTCAGAAGCCAGAGCCAGAGCATAGCCTATGCGGAGTCTGACACTGCAGAGAGGGAGGTGAGCTGAGCTGCAGTCTGAGGGAAGTTTGTGCAGATAAGCAGGTGGCCTTTCATGTCGGGATATAAGATGGATTTGTTTGCAGGACATGAGATACTGACAAGTAGTGTCAAAAGAGTAGGGGAGTGTGTGTGGGTGGGGGGAAGGGGGGTAACTAAGTCTGCAGTCTCCCCATAGCTGGTACACATCCCCCCAATCAGGCACACATCACTGCATAAACATCCCCCAATCACTCTGTGTATGTCCAGATAAAGTGACAGTCATTTATGACCATTTGGTGGGATGGCTGGCCTTAAGCTGTGTAAGGGACCCCAAAATTTTTGATGGCTGCCCCTGCAGGAGAGGACAGCCGAAAGTTCTACCTTCTTCCTGGTGTTTAACCCCTGCAGTGCTGGCTTTCTTCCTTTCAGGATTCAGAAAGGGGAGAATGTGCCAAGAGCCAGCCTTGTTCTGCAGGTAGTGTGCAGGGATGTTATCAGTGTGCCTCAATCCCCGCTGGGGGGGGGAGGAATTGCTGTCAGTGTGTCCTGTGAGCCTGAAGGTAGGGGGTGTTATCAGTGTGCCTCGATCCCCGCTGGGGGGGGGGGAGGAATTGCTGTCAGTGTGTCCTGTGAGCCCCGAGCCAGTGTGCTGCGATCCGGGTGGGAGGGGGTGATGTTATCGTGTCCTCCACCAGTGTGTGGATGCTGACAGTGTGCTGTGAGATCAGTATATGTGATGCTGCTGATCTATATACCATATCTTTAATGCCGACCTATATACCCTGATCTGTGATGCTGAGCTGTATACTCCTGACACTATATGGGTGGAATACAGGGGACGAAGTGGGTTGATTTTATAAGGGGTGGGGCTTATGAGAAATGGGAGGGATCAAACAGAAGGGTGGGGTCTGGCGCCCCCCCATCCTAAAACTTCACCAGCCGCCACTGAAGGAGAGCACCTGTGTACTGCTCTGCCTGTGCGCGGCTCACCAGACTACTTTTCCCGAGCATGCACCTTTCCTCTTCGGCCGCCAATCTCATCGAGACTCTAAGTGTAGGCACAGATTGGAGGGAGATTGGTCATGCAGCCCTGTCATCACTCACCCCCAGCTTAAATCCACTCGCCAAATGCTAGTAGGCGAGTGGGAATTTTGAGGGCTGTATATATATATATATATATATATATATATATATATATTTTTTTTTTTATATATATATATATATATATATATAGTGTTTGGGGTTGATAAATCATAGGAGAAGGATTAGCATTGCTTCTGTTTATAATAGGGGCTGTACCATTTTATTCGATTTTTTTAAATAATGGTCTGTTAAAAAAAAATCGTATGCCTTTCAAATACCAACCTGAATCCAGCATATATATTGGCGTCCCCATGGCTAAAGGGTCAAAGGCATTGTTCAGCTTATTTAGTTTGGTTTCAGCACAATATGTAGATATCAGTTTATATGCCTGGCATCTTTAAGCAAATCAACAATTGCCTCCCTCTAAGAATGTTAATTGTCTGGTTGTTATGCAGAACCTTCTGGCTTCAATACTTTTAAAATTTCCGACCTGGAACCAATATGATGCTCAAAACAAGAATATCTGCATATTTGTTTCAGATTAGTACTGTAACTCAAAGGATCCATTCGCACTTTGCCATTTTTGTGGATTGCAAGATACGTGGGTAAGTGATATGTGGTGCCTATAAAAAAAAATGATAACACAATGTGTTAATGCATGTAACATGCTTATTATGCATGGCAGTAATGCACACATTAACATGCTTGTTACTACAATGTATGGTATTTTAGAAATGTAAAAAAAATAAAATCTGTTAACTTGGTTATAGGTTTTGGTTTGAAATTAATTCTTGGCATTGATTCCTGATTTCTCTTTTTTTCTTTTTTTTCAAGTGTCTATTACTGTCAAAAGGACAGTTATGATCTTATTGCAGTAATGTTAAATTGCTATACTGATCACATTACAAGAAAGCAGTCTATCATCATTGCTTAATTTAGAACCTGGCATTCAGTTAAATGAGATATTCACATAAAAAGACAAGTGTGGACAAATAGCAGCGATTCTGTACTGGCTGTGTGACTACTCTACATCCCACAAGAGCATACTCAGATGAAAGATTATTTGAGTTAAAACTTCAGATATTCCAGAATGCACTGTAGCACACCTAGTGAAATAAATCTTGTCTGAGAATATCCTCAGGTGTGCGGTGGCCCAGAAATTGATGTGATTTGCAAAACATTCCTGCTGAATGATTGAACGCCTGATAGACAAAGTTTTAATAAGTCAGCAGTCACAAAAGTAGCATCTGAGGGTGAAGTATTGCTCAAGGCCATCCCTACATGTTACATTTGAAAACAGGTTTATTTAGTGTTAGAAACCGTGAATACCAATAAATACATTAAACATGTTTATTATCTATTTCTTCAAAAGAATAATCTTCCTCTCATAGTACAGCAAAATGTTTTTTGGTCTAGTAAGGATTGACTTTTATAGAACTTTGTGGCTAAATAACATTGGTAGCAATTCAATACACAGCAAACACATGTGTATAAGGGACCACTATTAACTAATAACCATTAAATGGTGTTATGTGAAGTGTTGGGTTGTAAAGAGCAGCAAAAAGATAAATTAAAAAATGGGAATTTTGTTTCTTAACCACTTGACCACTGGGCACTTAAACCCCCTTAATAACCAGACCAATTTTCCACTTTCGTTGCTCTCACATTTTGAATGACAATTACTCAGTTATACAACATTGTATCCAAATGAAATTTTTGTCCTTTTTTCCCACAAATGGAGCTTTCTTTTGGTGGTATTTAATCACTGTTGGGTTTTTTATTGTTTCGCTATAAAAGAAAAAAGACTGAAAAGTCTGTAAAAAAAAATGAATTTTTCTTTGTTTCTGTTATAAAATTTAGCAAATTTGTAATTTTTCTTCATAAATTTTGGCCAAAACGACTGTGACTGTGACTACGTTGCAGGTCTCTTTTGCCTCTTTTCTCATCTTTTTGGTATTTTTTTAGCGCAGTTTCTTTCCATTTTTCAAACATTTATACTGCTACATATCTTTGGTAAAAAAAAAAGTACAAATTGGTGGATATTATTTGGTCTTTGTGAAAGTTATAGAGTCCACAAGCTATGGTGCCAATATCTGAAAATTGATCACACCTATCTCATTTCTTGAGACCCTAACATGCCAGACAAGTACAAATACCCCCCAAATGACCCCTTTTTGGAAAGAAGACATTCCAAGGTATTTAGAAAGAGGCATGGTGAGTTTTTTGAAGTTGTAATTTTTTCCCACAATTCTTAGCAAAATCAAGATTTTTTTTTCACAAAATGTTCATATTATTGTTATTTCACATTATTTCAACATTATAAATACCCTTTTTTATAAATGATAACATTCCCTCTGTTCTCAGCTGCATAAGAGTTAGGGGAGGAGAAGCATGACTGGGCAGGAAGGGGTGGGGCTACCTGGAGCTCTGCTTAATTTTTTTTAATGGTTTACCACATTCAGCTCAACAGACAGACCATTGTTGGTACAGAACAAGAGATTTCTGATTGTCTAGCTTAGACTACTGTTTCCAATCTAGACAATCAGCAATTCAAATAAGTATGTATAAAATAAAGTTAAAGGTATTTGACACACTAATCATTGTCAAATTTGTGCACGTTTGTGAAATGGAGACCAACTACGTTACCCAATATTGGCCATAAGTGGAAAAAGCCTTTATAGGTTATCAGTTTAGAGTTAACTGTGAGCTCTAGTGCAGTGGGGTCCTGTGTGACCTGTTAATGCTGTTTTTTTCTTGACACTTTTGTACTTTTTGGTTGTTTTATTTTTATTATGCACCTCAAATCAATAAAAAATGAATTTACCAATAAAAAAAGTGAGCTTTGGCACAAGAATTCTTGTTCTGACTCAGAGATACCTCACATAGGTGGTGCAATCACCGTTTACATGCCATATCTACATGAGAGTTTGCATATGTGTGCAAGCATGGGGGATGGGGTGCTTTAAAATAAAATGTGGTATTTATTATTTTTTTTACACTTTTTTTAACTTTACCATTACACTTTCCTTGCATTCTACATGAATCTCTTATATATAAATGATGTCCCTGCCTCTTGTTTTCTTTTGTCGAATATTGTTTTTCAAAAATCTGGCAGATTTGTATTACTTCTAGGCAGGCAAACCCTGAAAAGGAAAAAGAAGGAAGACAAAAAAGAGGAAAAAATCATTGGGGGGGGGATGTGGATAGATACCGACAAACATGAAAAAGAGCTACCAATAAACAGAACTGAACTTAATTAGCCGATTATCTTCTAGAAAACAGACAATACCCCCCTCAAAAAACTTCTGAAGACATTTAAAATGAAAAACAGAATTACCACTGAAAATAAAGTACACTAAATATATAGTCATCTCTGTGTTATAGATTGTGGATGTTGGATATGGATGAAGTAGATTATTTCAGATATCACATGGAACATCAGAGTAATGAAAAATGGCTGGAAGACAGAATTTTCTATATCACAGTATGGAGTATACAATGTATTGTGGAGCAGGGAATTTTGGCCCTAGATTATAGAGTCTATTTATCAATTTATGTGCATAAGAAAAATAGACAATTCTATTGTACAAAGTGCAAGAGTCTCTTCAGAGGAACAATAAATGTCAAATCCATCCAGCAAAGTCAGTTAAAGAATATGGCTAAGAAAGATGACAAGGCCAGTATGCTGGACAATATCATGATCTATTTTTTGACAGTTAAGCTTAAATGAATATCACGTGTCTGCATGGAGTTTGCTAAATTATTTCTGTTTTACAGAAACTTTACTATGACACGGCTGGCCATCTTCATTTGATGCTTTCACCAAAATACAATGAGGTCTCATGTTCCCAGCAGATGGACTATGTCTATGTATTACATCGTAATATTGCAGCATCATTACAGCACCTGCTCATAGGTGATGGTATTGCAGTCAGTAGATATCTATACATCATTACTGGACATCAATGTTTACCAGTAAACTCTAAAGTGGCTATGGCCGCTGTCAGTAGTAGAGTGCATCATTAGTGGCTAGCTCTTCTCATGGCTATCAATCATATGGAAGGGGCAAGACCTGTATACAAAATGAGATCCCTCTCTATTTCTTGTGAACTGCGCTATCTTTAGTATGAATTGATTGGAGGACTTCCTTATTAATATGCAGCTTCTAGGATGACCATATGGGATAATATGAAAAAATAAATAAACAAACAATGGGATCCTTTAACTGAGCATAAAGCTACATTCGCACTTGAGCTGAGCATTTTCAGGTGTTTTTTCAAGTGTTTTTCTAGGCATTTTTGAGTGTTTTTTTTTTTTTTTTTGCAGATTTGCAAATATTATAGGCGTTTTTCCAGCTTTTTCATTTAGGCATTTTTGCTGTTGCCAATAAAAATCTGTGTAAGGTATAAAGTCATTGATTGTGTTTCCCTATAAAAGGGAACACGCGATCAATCACGGCTCCACAGTGAAGAACGGGGAAGCTGTGTTTACACACAGCTCTCCCCGTTCTTCAGCTCCGGGGACCGATCATGGGACTCCAGTGGCGATTGGGTCGGCGAGTCCCGTGGCCGCGGTCACGGCGTTTCGGACCGGGTTGCGTGCATGCACTGGCGGTGCACGCGCGCGACCCCACGGCTGGGCTTAAAGAGCCACATACATGTACGTGGATGTGCCCAGCCATGCCATTCTGCCGACATATATCGGCGTGAAGGGGTCCTTAAGTGGTTAAACAATTACATCTGTTCAGTCTTCTCAGAAATTAATTGTACTAACAATGTCAAAATGGGAGATCATATTGGTTCTACTAATGATGGTTAATTTTCAGGACAGGTCTTGATGGTAGTCATCCTAGAGTTCTAAGAGAACTTCAAGGTATAGTTATTGCACCATTACTGGATCTTTTTAGTCAATTTCTTCTAACAGGAGAAGTTCCCCATGACTGGCAGACAGCTAATATTGTACCTATCCACGAAAAAAGGCAGCAAGATAGAAGCTGTCACTTATAGGCCAGGGAGTTTTATGCCCCATACACACGATCGGAATTTCCGATGGAAAAAGTCAGATGGACTTTTTCCATCGGATCTTCCGATCGTGTGTAGAACAGGAAAACACAATGGTGCCACTCTAAGTGTAATAAGTAGTGTAACATTTATTGGATTAAAACAGCAGCAAGCGTACTCACAAGCGTTGGTGAGATTAGGCATGTATCACCAAAGAATGTAAATGAAGGAAACCAATGCGCAAAACCACCCTAACCAGGGCACTGAGAACTAAACTAATTATTTAAAACAAATATAAAAAAAATGTTTACTAAGCAGCAGCCACAACTAATTAGTGCTCACACACTGATAAAAAGTTTAAATTGGGGGGTGTAATGGCACTTGCTAATATTAAAATTACATAAAATAAACGTAATAACAATTCCTTTGAGTCATAAAAATGTGTTCCACTCCAAATGATAACCGCCCAACATCAACTGAATGATGTGGAGGGTGACAAGAGTGATATTATATACAGAGTAGCAAAGATGGTAATAATGCCATCCAGAGCCCAGTGCTAACGGACTAACTAAAGTAATATATAACGTGAATAAAAAAATGTTAATAAAATATTAATCAATATTCAGTGAAAACATCAATCCACTAACCACATAAAATGATGTTGATGGCTGTGTGAACATAAGAAAAAATTGTCTCCGTGCACAAAAGTGTCGATAAGTAAATACTGTGTTAAAACCACTAGTAAAAAAGATCCAATGTGACTGAAAAATTATAACAAAATAAAAAATCCAAGCAAAAATGAAAACAAGCAATATGTGCGAATTCAATATGATAAACCAAACTTCATGCAGTTAATATTGTATGTGAGATAATCTCAAAATTAATGTCCTTAATAGTTAAATAAAAAACTGTCCATTGACATGCATAAAAGAGGGTGAAAAAAATATAAGGTCCATGAAACTTCTGAAGTGTGTGGTGACACAAACAATCCACCCCAAAACTGACAGGTGTTCCACTCAGAGTGACCCCGCTCTCACCAGCCTCTCACCTCTGCTGGCTTAAATAAAAGCCTTCCAATGTAGCATGGCAGCAGCTCACAGTCCCAGCTCACTAGATAACCCACTGATCGACTGATATTCATCATTTGAAACATAAAACTAAAAATGATAACTTTTCAAAATCGTGCTCTGAGGTGAATGATAAACTGAAGGTGTTGGTATTACAATATTGGAGGAATTCGATGATAGAGGGACTCTGGGCCATCCCAGATGACAATAATGTCATCTATATACCTCCCATAAAAAATTATGTGGGAGGTATATGGGTTGGTATGCCAGATGTAATTGGCTTCCCAGAGTCCCATGGTGAGGTTAGAATAGCTGGGGGCAAAATTGCCCCCCATAGCCGTGCCCCTCACCTGTAAATAAAACTCTCCATCGAACTCAAAATAATTATGTGACAAGCAGAATTCTGTTGTGGCTAAAATGAACTCTGCCTGTCTAGGATTGAGTATAGGGTCTGTGGAGAGAAAATGTGACGTTGCTCTGAGACCTATGGGATGTGGAATGGAGGTGTACAGGGAGTTGACATCTAGGGAAGCCCACATATAAGTGGGTTCCCAGGTGTAATGGGCAAGTAACTCGAGTAAATGTACACCATCTCTGATGTATGACGGGAGATTCTGGGCCAATGGTTGAAGGAACTGATAAATGTATTGTGAGATTGGACTGGTTATACTGTCCATCGCCGCAACTATTGGCCTGCCGGGTGGAGTATCAGTGTTTTTGTGGATTTTTGGTATGTGGTAAAAATAGGGTGTAGAAAATAAATCCCTATTGAAGAAGGCATATTCTAATTTGGTAATTATGCCATCTTCTTTTGCTTTTTTGGTCAGTGTGGTTGTTTCAAACTGGAAGTTTGGTAAGGGATTAGACCAGATTTATATATATATATATATATATATATATATATATATATATATATATATATATATATATATATATATATATATATATTTATTATCTCCTTATTGCCCCTTTCCCCACACGTTCTGCACATAAGTTTTACATATTGTGTTGCCCTTTCATGCATTTGTTCATTGTTAGTTTTTATACAATTGTATATTTGTATATTTGTTTTCTTTGTAATTCGCCATATTACTGTATTGTAAACTGTGCGACCCCCCCCCCCCCCCCCCCCTCACGCTAACAGTGAGGACTTTAGGACCCATGAGCACTGGTGCTTATACTACAAAAGCCCAGAGCAAACATGGCCCCCGTCAGGCTTGAGAAAGAAGTGCATGCTCCACAAATGCTTCGCCTACTGGCTCCCCCACATCCTCCGGAAGTATTGCCATCCATCTGACTCGCCTACTGGCTCCCCCACATCACCCGGAAGTATCGCCATCCATCTGATCCAGCGTCCATCCGGAATTGACATCACAGCTAATGAGTCAGTCAACATTAAGTGGATTCAAACATGATTGGGACAAACAGGTATATACCAAGTCAAAAAAATTAACAAAAAAATACAAAAACATGTATAAACTAAAAAAAAATGATGCAGACTTGATGGACCACTTGGTCTTTTTTCTGTTTTCACATTTCCATGTTCCTATTATCTTTGATCTAATTTCATAGCATTGGGGTGCCTGTTGGGTCTCCATAAAAATACTTACCTTGAATCTCTTCCTTACATGAATTTTTCTTTTTTTTTTTTTTTTCATATTTACTTCTTTTATTCTTTCTTTTTTTTTATGTTCAAGGTCACAGAACAGGATTAATCATAACAAAGGTTTAAATCAAAGGTGCATTATCCTATACACAATGTCACTTCAATCCACATATAACAACATAACACTGCACACAAATCCTAGCCGTGCCACTCCTTGGCCCTGCTTCTTGTACTAACCAACATCTGACCTTTGACCTCTTTATCTCCTTCCCATAGTCAGATGTATTAACTTCATACACCTTAATCCTCTCTGGTCCCTTGCCCTTATATAATTCCTACCTAACCCTAACCCCCCCCCCCTAAAAACAAGACACAAACAACAACAACAAAAAAAACCCTAAACCAGAACCCTCCCCCCACCCCCTCCAAACAATTTCTCCCCCCTCTCCCCTCTGGCCCGTACATATACTTACTCCCCTTTTATCTCAGCCTCCGATCCCCTTGACTCACTTCTGGTTAAATAGGCCTCCCTCTACTCCTATTAATCTTCCGATATTCTCATCCCTTCTTCCGTGTTTATAAATTGGTTCCATCCTGTCCATGTTTCTACATACTGTTCCCTTTTGTTCCTGGATGAGAGGATTAACTCCTCTATAGCTCCAGTTTCTCTGACCCTGTTGAGCCATCTCGCAACCGAGGGTGGTCTACTGTCTCTCCACTGGAGGGTTATTCCCATTCTAGCTGTATTTATCAGGTGTCGTAATACCGACCTTTTATACTCCCCTACTGGAATTTGGGAGCTATGAAGTAGAAAAAAAGCTGGGTCTTCCGGGATCTGAAACTCCGTAAATTTTTGCGCAATTCTCCTAACTTCCCTCCAGTATTCTTTCACTTTTACACAGGCCCAAAAGACATGCAGCAGCGTACCTCGCTCCGTACCACATCTCCAGCAGTACTCCGAGTTTTTATTAGAGAGTTTATGCAACCTTACTGGAGTGTAGTACCACTGCGACAGTAATTTATAATTGCATTCCTGCACCCGTGTCGATATTGATGTGTTCAGTGCTAAGTACACTATATGTCTTCGTTGGGTCTGTGTAAACTTTCTCCCCAAGTCTCTTTCCCATTTAATAATTCCCGGCAGTTCAAATTCTTCCTGAGGGGCATTCAATATTTTATACATTTTTGAACTCACTCGCTGAATTGGTTCTTCCTCCTCACAATATTTTTCAAATTTTGTTAAGTGTCGCCGAAAGTCCGACGGTTGACCCAGGGATCTTAAAAAATGTCTGATTTGTAATGCTTGCCAGAAACTTAACTCATAGTTTCCCCCTACCTTCATCAGATCTGCAATTGAGGGCCACGTCTCTGTTTGCATAAAATGGGATACTTGCGTCCTGCCTCTTTCGTTTAATTCGTTAAATATTGCTCCTACCGTTCCAGGAATAAATCCCGGATTCCCTAGTATAGGGAATAGGGGAGAGTATTTTGATGAATATTTCGGGTTTTTACATATTCTGGCTGCTATAGACAATGTTGGCCCGATTATAGGGTGTTTCTTCATCTTACTTGGTAGTAATTTATAACACCAAGGTGCCCTACGTAAAGCTATTGGGGAGATCTGTTGTTCTACCTCAACCCACCTTTTGTATTGTTTATTTCTGCACCAGTCTATCAATCTCGTCAAGTGTGGACATGAATTTTTCTTTATAGCTTTATAGTTTCTCATTGTAAATGTTTATAGAGGCTTTGTGTCTGTGTGTTTTTCTGGGGGGTTGGGAGTTTGATTGTAGGGGATAATTGGCTAATTAAGTTTCATTTTATTTTTTGACAATAATAATGTTTTTTTTTCTGGTTTACCTGATTTTTCTTGTCAGAATTTTGAAAGAAGTATCCAAAGCTCTTTTGTTTTCTGTTTTTGCTAGGTTGTGATTGCTGTCAGTGTCTCTGTGCACACAAAAGATTTCCCCACACATTTTGTTTTCTATCACTGATGGGATATCTTTTCAAAGAAAACAGCAATAGAGGCACCTTTTAAGTAGAATATAAAAGGATCAGAACATCTGTCTGGGTTTTACTGCTGAGTGTGTCCCTGTTAGGGAGATATATGTATGTAAATGTATTTGCAAATATATGCAACAAAAAAACGCTGTTTCTATTTGCAATATTGTAACAGTCTTTTTTTCTGCTCACTAACTGGATTGTGTACAAGGGGATTTATGTTCTTTTAAGGAAAGTTCTACTTATGTTGGTATCATTGGGACACAACGTGAGGGGATGTCTTCCCACTGTGAACACAGGGAGTTATATAACCCAGACAGATGTTCTATCCTTTTCGTATTCTGTTTAAAATTAAACAAATGTCCAAATTTGGACTTTAATTCACAGGATTTCTATATAAATTACTGTATTTATTGGCATATAACACTCACTATTTTACTCTGAAAATAGAGGGTAAACTGTGTCTGCGTCTTATATGTAGGGGGCTGTGGAAAGTTTTTTTCTTTAAACTTCCCCCTTAAAGTTAGGGTGCGTGTTATACGCCTGTGCGTGTTATACGCCGATAAATACGGTAAGTGGAAATATGGTTATAGGTGAACTGCAGGCAAAAAAACAATGATCAATCAAAGCAAAGCAATAAACACAGGTTGAAAGAGAGGTATTTAGCCAGTCACTATATCATCAACTCACTTCCCAAGCATTTTTGTAAGTGTCTTATAGCATATCTAAACAAGAACAAAAATGTAATAGAGTGCTGCTTTTTAATCCTTAAATGTGGTGCCCACATTGGTTTTCTTTTTTTATTATTATTTTATTTTCACTTGGTGATATTACCAGTAAACGTATCAGTGACATCTTTCTATCTTAGTGTCAAAGGTCACTCACTGTGCCGTATCTATGGGGCTACCTTAGGACAGGACTACAAAAAATATTCTCCTGTCCATTTCACAATAACATAGGGGGTGTTTTGTAGTCCTTAGAGGCAGTTGGGAGCAATGTAAGTGATACGTGTGCAGCAGAAGCAGAGCACACAATAAATTATAAGCTGACATATTCTTTAAAGGTGTTTGGAGTTACAGAAACATACATAATTCAAACATAGAATACTTTTACAGACCATAATTCTAGGGTACAACAGTATCACATCACAGCAGCAAAAGCTTTGCCATTAGTGAATGGATGTTTGGCAGCATCAAAAAACAACAGCAGCAATGTCAACAGGACAGTGAGCAAGAAAACTGTAAATTTGGTAAAAATAGAGATTTTGTTTTTATATTTTTATTAATATTTAATATTTGAGCCTTTCTTCAAAATTCTTTGGATTGCTACAGGTAGCAAGAAATTACTGAGATGTGATTTCTTAGTCAACAGTTATCAACCGTTATTATGATTTGACAATACAGTATTGATAAATAGCAGATATACAGTACAACTTGTTTCTTGTGGTGTACCCTGTCCCGTGATCAATGAGTCAAATAAAAGCGATGAGACTGTGGAAGGGATGCTAAAGATAATGTGATTGCCCTATGATGGAGCCATTCAAAAAAAAATTAAAATCACAATTAAACTACACTGCATAGCCAAGAAATGTTTTGAGGATCATAGATCCACCATATAACTTGAAGTTTGCCTCACCTATATCAAGCCACTTAACAATATCTTTCTCAAATGTTGGTTTGCTCAACTCTAGTAAGGTTAAATGCTGGATTATAAAGCTTTCATTATAGCTTTTGAAAGCCAATGATCTGTGGAATATGCTACATGGAGAAATAGGCATAATTATCCACACATGGCTTACTGTCAACCTTGTATGCATTTTTCGAGGTTAATAGGGCCACTGGGTATAGTATGGTCTTCACTTGCAAGGTCAAAGTCAGTTAAAAATAAATATCTTAGGTAACTCTGTTTTGCTAATATGACATTAGTAGTTACTTTATCAAAAGCAAATTTATTTCAATATATAAATGGCAGAAATGTACATAAAATGAATGGTTATGTTCAGGTAACAAGTTCTCAACAAGCAGTCAGGTAAAAAAAAAAGGGAAATGATTTCTGCATATCATGATTCCACAATGACCAAGCCAATTCACTCAATCTGAAAGGCCAAAAACTTTTGGCAGCACACACAAAAAGTTTCCAACATTTTCAATTCATGGTGACCTTTGCAGGCACAGTAGTCTCCATTTTCTGACTGTCCTGGTACTGGACACTTTCTTGCTGCTCTCTTGTCTTCCTTGTGCAATCTTCTGTCATACAAGCGCTAACTGTGCACTGGGAAGGGGGGTGCCCTCATCTAGTATCATCATCTTAATTTTTCATAGTCATACACAGTGCCTTTTGGCACACTACATCACACACATACGAGTTTCATAGGGTCCTAACTGTTAGTGAGTAAGGCTGGCAATATATTCTTTTTTTTTGTTCCACAAGCTGGTTGAACAAAAAAATTACCCAATTCCCCTACCACACACCTAATGGGGATGGAGGCGTCACTTTTGCCTAATGTGTCGAAGAAAGTAAGTCGCTACCCGTCATGGTTCGGGAGAACTGGTCGTCCAAAGTTTGGTGTTATGGGACTTCATCCTGAAAGTGGTGTAAATCGTTTTTTGGGCTATAATTTTCTAACTAAACGTGCTACCGACTTCAAACTACCCATATTTGAAGGGGAGACTCTCAGCTACATGTCTACCAAAGGTGGGGTCACTGGCACCTAAGACTGGCTGGTACTGTGCCTCCAAATATGGACCGTTTAACATGGGAGTCTATGGGGAAACAGGGTCAGTTTGAGACGCGATATCTCCACGGCCATTGGTCCCCCAGACCCCAAACTTTGCTTGCTCGATTAATGACTTATGTGACTACAATGTGGCGAAGAAAGTAAGTCGCTACCCATTATGGTTCGGGAGAACTGGCCATCCAAAGTTTGGTGTTATGGGACTTCATCCTGAAAGTGGTGTAAATTGTTTTTTGGGCTATAACTTTTGAACTAAACGTGCTACCAACTTCAAACTACTCACATTTGAAGGGGAGACTCTCAGCTACATGTCTACCAAAGGTGGGGTCACTGGCACCTAAGACTGGCTGTAATAACACGCTGATTTGTGTTGTCGGCTACAGCCAGGGACACTGATCATTCAGGAAAAACCTGACAGGCTGGTTGTAAAGGAATCAATTTATAAGATGCAGTTTCGGAGAGCCTGAGGAAGTGGGATTTTTGGAACCCACAAAATGCTTCACGTAATAACTGACTGCCAGCCAAAACATTGGAATCCACTTGCGTTGATTTTTACAGTAGGGTGGAAAAGTCGATGATACATTGTGAAGCATATATTTTTTTATGTTAATATATATTGTGCATTCCCAAATAGGCCATGTTTGGTGAAAATGTAATGTGTTTTTAATGTTTTAAAAATTGTGAATTAATGTATTAAGTTTTAACAGTGGTGAATATATTATATACATATCTGGGCATTCTTTTTTTTGTTTACAAACGTTTTTTATTGAAGCATAAGGTCATAGTATAAGCATTTACCAGTGATAAAAAAATGAACAAGTGAGAGAGTCATCTGCACCATACATTACATACAAGTAAAGATATATCTCGTGAGAGAATGTATACAATTGAATTACAGATCTATACGCTCTCCGTGGGGGAAAAAATAAAAAACATTTTTAGTGGATGTGCTAAAGCGGAATACCTGTAATGGATTTTACATCCGTAGTGAGGCTTCCCACAGAGACCATTTTTTTTGGTGTAGATGCATAGTGTCATATAGCGTGTGGTGTATTCTTTCCGATAATTTTATATTTTCCATGCGGTTAAGAATTTGAGGCCATGGCACATTGTTAGAACGCCAGTTGAAAGCTATGGCCCAGTGGATGGCGCTAAGGAAAGTGTGGATTAATCTGGAGCTTGCAATTGGTATGTCATGAATGGGGGCAAATAGCAGGCACATTTGAGGAGTTATTGGGATTTTTCTACCTGAAATTCGATCTATCATAAGACTTGCATTGTGCCAGATGGGTTTGATGTGGGTTTGATGTGGGAGCATATCCCAAAATATATGTAATAGCGTCCCCTGTGTAGGACAATCCCTGAAACAGAGTGGAGAAGTTGATGGGTAAAACGAATTAAGTTTGGCAGGGGTTAGATACCATCTGTACAGCAGTTTAGTGGCAGATCCTCTATGGTGGTAGTTTTGGTACATCTGTGTAGATTGTCAAATATGGCATCCCATTGTTCGGGGGAGAATGAAACATTTAAGTCCGATTCCCATTGTAGCATAGGGTGTGTTTTTTCAGGCATGTTGAACTCATTTAGGTTTTTATAGGTTTTTGATATTAAACCCTTGTCACGAGGGGAGGAAGTACAAGTCCGTTCGAATAGTGAGAAAGGGATATTTAGTGTAAGTGAGTAGTATTTTTGGTAAAAGTGCTTTATCTTTTCATAATTTTCATAATCTGTGTGTGCAAGGTCAAATCTCGTTTGTAGTTCAGTGAATGAGTAAAAAGTATTGTTATGGGTGAGAGATTTTAGATTCGTTAGATTGTGTAGTTTCCATATTGCTAAAGAGTTTTGGTAATTATCTTGGAGAGTGAAATGAGGGTCTCCTAGGAAGGATGCCAAGGGAGGGATGTCTGAGGACAAGTTAAATTTGGTGACCTGTCTGTTCCACAGTTGTAGGGAATGTGTTACAATTGTATTTAACGGTCTAATTCTCTGAGGCAAAATGGATCTGGACCAGAGTAGACCTTGTAGGTGGTAAGGGAGGACGGATTGCTCTTCAAACTGGAGCCATGGTATTTGGGAGGCTGGGGCATACCACTGTGCAAGTTGAGTAAATCTGGCTGACAGATAATACAGCCATAAGTTTGGGATGCTTAGTCCTCCTTTCAATTGGGGCCTAAACATTAGGGAGTAGCTAAATCTTGTTTTTTTGTTTTGCCAGATGAATTTATTAATTTCCCTTTGGAGAGAATCTAACTTGCTTTTGGGCAATGTAAGAGGAAGAGCTCTAAAAAGAAACAAAAGTCTGGGTAGTAAGACCATTTTCATGGCCACTATTCTTCCTGAGAAAGAAATTTGGTGTGAAGACCATAGTTTCAATGTATATTTGATATTGTTGAATAATGGTGGGTAATTCGCATGGAATAGAGCTTTATATGAGGGGGTGATATGTATTCCCAAGTATCTAAATGAATCCGTACACCAAGTGAATGGAAAATTGTCTTTGAGCGTTGCAATTAAGGTTGGTGGGATGTTGATGGGTAAGGCTGAGCATTTGGACAGGTTTACACCTAATCCAGATAGATCTTGAAAGGTGTCTAGAATCTTGGTCAGATTAGGTAAGGAGATGAGAGGATTCGTTAAAAAGAGAAGGACGTCATCCGCATAGAGGCTTAGTTTGAATTCTTTGGACCCTTTAGTGTAGCCCTTGATATCTATATTATTTCTAATCGCGCAGGCTAGGGGTTCTATTGCCAGAGCAAAAAGGAGTGGGGAGAGTGGGCAACCCTGCCTGGTGCCCCTGCACAGAGGGAAAAAGTCAGAATTGTTGCCTGGAAGTTTAATACGAGTTTGGGGGTCATGATAAAGAGCTTTAAATCCATGAAAGAATTCGCTATTTATGCCATATCTAGGGAGTAATGTGTCTAAGTATGACCAGCTGACGCTGTCAAAGGCTTTGTGGATGTCGAGACTGAGTAAAAGTGTGGATTTAGAATGTAAGTTAGAGTCCTGAATAATGTTTGTAGTCAGTCTTATGTTATCTGTTATTTGTCTGTTCGGGATGAATCCTGTTTGATCTGGATTTATTAAGGGGGAAATAACTGCAGCTAATCTATCCGCTAGTAATCTGCTAAATATTTTCAGGTCATTATCAATGACCGAGATCGGGCGATAATTTTGTGGGGTGGAATGATCCTTATTAGGTTTGGGAAGAAGGGACATGTTTTCTAGAAGCATTTCTGATGGGAATTGGTTTCCCTGCAGAATGTGATTATATAATTTTGTAAGATGTGGGGTTAATGTGGAGGCAAATTTTTTATAATAGGATGTGGAGTATCCATCAGGACCCGGAGCTGTAGAGGTCTTTAATGAGTTTATTATTCTATTAATTTCTAAGTCTGAGCAGGGGGCATTGAGCGTCTCAATTTGTTCATTAGACAGAGTGGGTAACGTAATATCATTCAGCCAGTTCAAGGAGGTTTGTTTAGGTGAGGATTGGGGTGTAGAGAGCAGCTTTTTGTAGAAGTCTAGAAATATGTTCATAACTTCTTTAGGGTGGGACACTAAGTTACCTGATGTATTTCTAAGTTTATAGGTGTGGGAAGGTTTTGTCGCTTGAGTTAGTTTTCTAGCAAACATGGTGGAGTATGAATTGCTATTAAGCAAAAATCTAGCCTTTGACCATCTGAGGGCCTTTTCTGCATCTGATGTAAGTAGTGAGTCTAAAGCTATGCGTTTGTCTTGAATTTGCTTTAGAAGGTCACTGGAGGGGTTTTGGTTATTCCTGTGATACAAAAGATCTAGATCTTTTGTGAGGGATCTAATATCCGCGAGTTTAGATTTGTTTTTGTTTGAGGCAATACTTATCAAATGGCCTCTCATGACCGCCTTATGTGCCATCCATAGAGACGTAGGTGGCATGTCTGGTGCTATGTTAAGTGCAAAGTATTGCTCGAGATGAGATTGAGAGGATTTCTTGATGGATTATCGGGTCAGTCAACAGGGAGTCATTTATTCGCCACTTATGAGTTGTGTTTGTTAGGCCTATATGTGAGGTGTTGAAGGGCATATCTGGGCATTCTTAAAGGTGGGAGAAAATAGCAAATATGAAAAAAATATATAATAACATTGCATATATAATTGCTACACATGTCATATTGCACCTGAATGTTATTAAAAATGTTATTTCTATTTCAATTCTATGCAGTTTCAGGGAGCCTGAGGAACTGGGATGTTTGGAACTCACAAAACTTGTCACATAATAACTGACTGCAATCCAAAACTTTGGAAATCACTTGCCTTAAAGATTTTTACAGTAGGGTGGAAAAGTCAATGATGCTTTGTGAAACATATATTTTTTAATGTTAATATATTGTGCATTCCCAAATAGGCTATGTTTAGTGAAAATGTGATGTGTTTTTAATGTTTTAAAAATTGTGAATTCATGTATTAAGTTTTAACAGTGGTACATATTGTATATATATGTAGACATTCTTAAAGGCACTTACGTGGGAGAAAATAGCAAATATGAAAAAATTATATAATAACATTGCATATATAATTGCTGCACAAGTCATATTGCACCTGAATGTATTAAAAATGTAATTTGTTTTTCAATCTGCAGCACTGTAATTTTCTGTAAAATACAAAATGGCAACCTGAAGGTGTTTTGTACACTGATGGTGTAG
The DNA here is from genome assembly GCF_905171775.1 of Rana temporaria. Lineage (NCBI taxonomy): Eukaryota > Metazoa > Chordata > Amphibia > Anura > Ranidae > Rana > Rana temporaria. The sequence goes on from NC_053490.1 coordinate 292,227,908, forward strand.
AGAACGTCCCACTAGAAATGAAATTTCCTGCTTGTGAGATTGGCTTAATGATTTAAACTAAAATACAAAGTAAAATTTTGGGCATTCCCTGCAACAAAAATTATTGTTTTAGTGATATACTCCCAAAGGGAAATCACATTTAAAGGGATGCAGTCATTGTGACTTTCCTCATTAGAACCAAATTAAAATGCAGCAGCTAATTGATAAGTATGAAGTCATTCACATTCATATGGATACAAAAATAAACAGACATTTTTCTACAGAATAACAATAAGTAGGAATCTGCAACAAAGTTAAAATCGTAGAGTTACTCTTTAAAGTCTTATATATAGTGGAGTCTGTTGTTGTAAATTGAGGGATGTTGGTGCTCATTTGTGCGGTTCTCCAAATTACTCATATGGTGCCACATGAAGAACACACAGGGAAAAGGAGCAGAGGGGCATAATTCTCAGGATGGCCTTACCGTGATGTTTTATGGTAAATTATGCATACCCTAAAGAACTGTCCGATATAATCCATGAAACATGTTAAGAATCTTTTCTCCCTCACAGCGTTTATAGTAGATTTTTTTTATATTCTTGTAGATATGTGTAGAATATAATGCTATGTAGGAGGGATAAAAGATAAAGAGAATACATATTATCTTTTGGTTATACTGTATGTGTAATATTGTTATTTCAGCTTTCATCATTTTTTTTTTTGGTGGAGGATAATTAAAATTATGAATTTTATAAATCAGTATCAGAGCCCAAAAAGTCATATATTGTTTTACTGGTATCATCATTTATTTAAGGGATGTTGGTGTCCTTCCTATAATGGTCAGGTACCTTCCTGAGGTTTATTTTCTTTTATTAACATTTTTTATACGCAATGTCATTTGATTTTTAGCAATCACAAACCTTTGACAAAGTTTTTTCCCTCATCAATTTTTTTCTCATGTTTGCATTTCAACGTAGAGTAGTTGAAAGAGTAGTTATCTTAAAAAAGCAATTTACCATTCAACTACATTACACAAGTCACACTAATGTAATACAATTTTATTCACCAGATTTTTTTATTACATTTTGCAGTAAATATATAGGGGTGCATACAGTATGTGATATACATTTCTGACCAGATTTATCTGCAGCGGGGGATCTGTCTCAGCAAACCCCATGCTGAGATTATTAAGGTTGGATGCATAATGCCCATGTGAATAGGGCTGAAAGTGAATTTGTTAGAAAGAATGATAGTAAATGTGTTGTACTATAGGGCTGTTTTCATAAAGATGCCTGTGTCCTTGTACTCAATAGACATTTGCATTCGTTTTCGTCCGAATGTATTTTCATCCGAATTTCGGGTATTTTCGTTATCGTTTTAAAAGTACAGAATCCAAAATCCGAAAGATACAACATTAAAAATGCTTTAAAAAGTGTATATGTCTGCGCTGTGAATTAAACTAGTGTTATAAGTGAGCAAAAGGAAGGGGAGGGGGGGAGGGGTGAAGTAGTGTGAACTTGGGAAGTGAAAAACTATGCAGACAGAAAATGGAAGGGACCTATGTGACAATCTATAAGTACAGTCCTAACTGGACCGTATTAAAAATCCATGGTGAAAATGCTTCGGTGAAAAAACCATATAAGTGATGAAGATAAAAATATATGAAATATATATGATATGCAAAAAGTCCCAGATTAGTCCAAGTAAATACAAAACAGTTCCAGGTGAAATTAATGGAGTAAGTGGATGGTTGAAAGTGAAAACAAAATCCAAATGCACGTGGGTGGAAAATGTGCAGTTTGATCAAATCCACAACAGCATGTAGCCCACACCATAAGTGATCTTGTCAGCTTACCTCCCAGCTGTCACTTAAAGCCAAAGATAATTACCAATACTCCAAATTCCTGTTAGATGGCTGTCACTCTGTGTACTCATCGGTGATTGGTCATACATAAGGGAGAAAAAATATGAGGTGTAACCTGGTTCTTCTATCACATATGAGGAAAAGGGGTGTAGCCAAGGTGGGTAAGTATACACTTACACTACTTACACAACGTGTAAGAAAAGGGAGCCTATCTCCACGAGCGCCGAGCTCGTCTCTCTGACTTCTCTCCGTCTCAGCTCCAATCCCTCAGTGTCCTCCAAGCCGATTGCTCGTGGTAAGATGGAAGAAACCGGGGTAGGGAGAAGTGAGAGAGGGGGGGCACATCGCGTGAATGGTACAACAAAAGTATATGGAAACACAAAGGTGCGGTAAAAAACTCACATGGAGCAGTGATGGAACGATCGCAAATCCACGAGCGCCGCGCTCGTCTGCCGTCCGTCTGGTGCTGCTCCTGATTGGTGCTCAGGAGCAGCACCAGACGGACGGCAGACGAGCGCGGCGCTCGTGGATTTGCGATCGTTCCATCACTGCTCCATGTGAGTTTTTTACCGCACCTTTGTGTTTCCATATACTTTTGTTGTACCATTCACGCGATGTGCCCCCCCTCTCTCACTTCTGCACCTTGGCTACACCCCTTTTCCTCATATGTGATAGAAGAACCAGGTTACACCTCATATTTTTTCTCCCTTATGTATGACCAATCACCGATGAGTACACAGAGTGACAGCCATCTAACAGGAATTTGGAGTATTGGTAATTATCTTTGGCTTTAAGTGACAGCTGGGAGGTAAGCTGACAAGATCACTTATGGTGTGGGCTACATGCTGTTGTGGATTTGATCAAACTGCACATTTTCCACCCACGTGCATTTGGATTTTGTTTTCACTTTCAACCATCCACTTACTCCATTAATTTCACCTGGAACTGTTTTGTATTTACTTGGACTAATCCGGGACTTTTTGCATATCATATATATTTCATATATTTTTATCTTCATCACTTATATGTTTTTTTCACCGAAGCATTTTCACCATGGATTTTTAATACGGTCCAGTTAGGACTGTACTTATAGATTGTCACATAGGTCCCTTCCATTTTCTGTCTGCATAGTTTTTCACTTCCCAAGTTCACACTACTTCACCCCTCCCCCCCTCCCCTTCCTTTTGCTCACTTATAACACTAGTTTAATTCACAGCGCAGACATATACACTTTTTAATCACTATTCACTGTCTGTATTGGACAGATTTTTTCTTTGTTTGCTGCAGTGCCCACACCCATTCCCTGGCCCCCCATCACCTCCCTCCTTTTCCCATTTATCCTACACAGCGCAGGAGTATCACCTAGTTCTATTAAAAATGCTTTATTTTAGTTTTTGTTGCTACAACAGTTCGATATATAGATAGGAGATTCGACATGACGATGACAATAGCAATCTGTGTCTATCGAATCTGCGGTCGAATGTGCCTAAACTTAAATCTATTAGTCCAAGATTATTCTACATAGAGAGAAAATATTTTACATTATAGAGACAGTGTTGGGGTAGACCATTCAACATGAACAATGAAGATTCGACAAAGCAGCAAAAAACATACAATCGTTGAATCTGTCATTGAAGGCTTATGGTGTCTGTCGAAAGTTCTAAAAAGATTCGTCAAGCAACAAAACTGTACAACGCTGCAATCATACATTTCTGGTCAAATGCTCGGCTCATAGGTTATAGAAGAATTTGAATGTTGGTTGACTAGTAATTATTACTAGTGTCATACAACATTAGAATTATTCTATAGCTTGTAGGCGGAACATTCGACCGGAAATGTACAATTGCGGCGTCGTACAGTTTAGCTCTCTGTCGAATCTTCTTAGAACATTCGACAGACACCATAAGCCTTCAATGACAGATTCAACCTTAATTAATTTGGATTTTTGGACAAATGCATTTTTTAACAAAACAAAATAACTAAAAATTAATTTCAGGAGTAACTAAATAAAATAATTTTTTGGACGAAAACAAAATTTTGAAACAAAATATTTCAGTGTGCATGTCTAGTACTCAAAAGTACAGAGAAAAAACTATCTGAATGGAAACAGATGTACATGGATGTATGTTCATGTACATTTGTTTCCATTTTATTTGTTATCCATCAAACAACAGATATAAATACAGTAGATCCATTGTCTCCCAATGAATAAACATCAACCAACATCAGTTTTTGCATAGGGAATCATTGTAATCTTTTGATGGATGAAACAGAGGTGCTGTGTGAAATTGGGTTTGAAAACAAAAAGAACTGCCACTCATGAAAGTGTTGTGCAGCTTTCCTGATGCATCGGTGCACCAAAACAATCCTTTAGGTAAAAATGAATTCCCCTCCAAAGGCCAAGTGAGGTGGAAATGCAAATATTGGATGTTTTGGATGTTTTACAGCATGAGCAATTCTGTTGCTGTGACCGATTAATGTGTAAAATAGTAACTTCTCACCTCTTATGTTCACTGTTTCATCAAAAAGGCCTTTATCAACTAGTCGGGATTTGTGATACATCTTGGGTTCTTTTATCCATTTTTACCATGGTGATAAGGCACTGTTTCGTAAACAGGTATATTCCTATAACTTTCTCTTTTCTTATCAATGAGAATTCATAGTGAATAGAAAGGACGAAATCCGCCAGTTTCTTTTTTCATTTCTACCTGTGTGATCATGGGTTCATTAGACACCTCACGAGGGCCTTATCACTACGATAGGGGGTAACAAAAAACAAAATAATTCTGCGATGTCTATAAATAGTGAGCAGCTATAAAACCAATTGACAAGTGGAAAAACAAACAAAACACATAAATTTAGCGCTAAAGTTTACCCAATGATGAAAACACTGTGTTAAACTGAATATACATATATCTGTGAATACATAAGTCAAATGAATGTGTACAGAAAAACAGTCTCTATATAAACATAAATAATGGGGATAGTCCAATAAAAATGAAGGTGATAGTGCTCCATTAATCCAAACGTGTTAATGGATGTACAAAGAAAATAAGAAGCCGTCACCCTCTGGAGAGAGGCTTACTGGAAGTATTGAACCCTGAGGAACATATGTTCAAAAGGGTCAATCAGACATGATATACATTTTGTGGGATCAATCAACAGCTGCGGCTCTCATGCGACCTCCAAAACTTCAAGGTGTAATAACCAAAATGGATGGATGGTGGATACTTGTGTAGAGTGACCCACCAGAGGTCAAAAAGCAAGGCCAAATGGAGAGTAACCAAGAAAGAAAAAAGAAGGGCACATAGCGTGATACTGTATTACGAAATACATTTAATGTAGGTAGAACACTTACATTAGATGATCGAAATAAGCGCTGATCAGATAAAAAGCGGCAGTAGTGGTGTCCCCTGATGCGTTTCACAGCCTAATGCATTGTCTGGGGTGTACCCCCACTGCTGCCCTCCACAAATATATACACAATGTTGAATTAGACCTCAGGAGTACCTTGGAGGTAGATAGAAGTTCCTTGCTTGAGATAAAACCCAAACGAGTGCAGGATGATCAGTTCAAGTGGGCTATGCTAACATCTTTCTCCACCCAGTACAAACAGGAGAAAGCTATTATTAGCAAACATTGGGAGATTTTGAGGAACGATTGGGTTTCGAATACGGTTTTGCCCAACCGGGCTAAGGTTGTGTTTAGGGGTGCTCCTACTCTTCAAAGTAAAATAGTACCGAACATTATTAATCCTCCATTCCGTCCCTCCTTTTTCCACCAACTAGTGGGTTATCATCCCTGTAAAAAATGCACCGTTTGTAAATTTAACATCTCGGGGAGAAGCAAAAGTTCGGAATTTAGATCAACCACTATGGGAAAGACATACCCCATTAAGCATGTCTGCACTTGTGGTACTAAATATGTGATGTACCTTATAACATGTCCTTGTGGCAAACAGTATGTGGGTCGCACCATTCGAGCCTTCTCTGTGAGGGTTGGAGAACATATTGCTCTAATTCTCAGCGGTGACACCCATCATACTGTACCTAGACATTATAGGTTACACCACAACAGGAATCCTGCCGGTACGCAATTCTTGATCATAGATCTCTTTGTTCCACCTTGGAGGGGTGGTCCCAAAACCAGGGGTCACAGCTCGAGACATATTGGATCTACGAGCTGGGGTCCCACACACCATCAGGTTTGAAAGTTGAGTAGGACATCAATTCCTTTATCAACAAATCCTAGTTGTCTATATATTAAGGAGATGCTGGGTCATTTTCAATTGTGTGTTTTATACAACTTTCTCCTTTTGTGTATATGAGAGCCAATATCTATGTTACATGTACATTTTGTTTTTAGATAGGTTAGTTAATTTTACATGTATATTTTATATGTATCGTACTATTCTAGTAAGCTACATGTTGTTACCATAATACCGTTGTCACTCCCAATCGACTGTCCAAGGTCGTCTTACCAATGAATAACTACCAGGTAGGCTTAATAGTCGTGGGGTTTTCTCCATTAGGGCATTGATTAGTAACTTTTTACAGAGCTCCATTTATTGGATTCACTATCCAATTGCTTCCTTTTTTTTTTTATCAGGTTATAATAATAATCATCTAAATAATATTTTTGACATTTTATTTATGGGCTTATATTCAAAGTTTTGCTTGATTCAGCCACTTACGTTGCACAACCTATTGGTTGTTTGCAGTGTATAATATATAATATAATTTATGTGGGCCAAGCTTTTTGCATCCAACACATTTTTGTATTTGCATTTTATATAACATTTTCTTTGGTTTTCTTATTTAGTTTGGAACCGTATCTGGTGGAACGCAATCTAACTGTGTGGCAATTGTGGCCTGGAGCGCATATAATGACATGCGTCATGACGTGCTATGAAGCGTGATGCTTGTGCGTTGTGGAGCGGGATGTTCTGGCGACCTGTGGTTGTGGGAGCGTGCCCACTTCCTGGTTGGTCTGACGGGCGGATGACCGCGCCCCCACGTGGTGTGTCACGTGTTTCAGCGATGATGTGCCGGGATTAGGCACGTCTGGCCCGTGCCGTCAGCTATCGATGTGTTCGGATGACGTGAGTAAGGGGGTTTAGCCTTCTGCATGAGTTTGCTCCGGTTGTTTGCCACATGGATATTGCGATTCCTATGAGACACCCCCGAGATCCGGTAACCAATCATTTTCGGGATGTCTCCTACCCCAGACTGAGGCTTGGAGTGCAGGCCGGAAGTTCTGGAGGAGACCTAGAAGTAGTCACTCATTGGTCGGACACCCAGGGGATTTTATTGATGTAAGGTCATATTGTGTATATATTTGTGGAGGGCAGCAGGGTACACCCCAGACGATGCACTAGGCTGCAAAACGCGTCGGGAGACCCCACTACTGCCTGTCAGCGCTTTTTTCCATCATCTAATGTAAGTGTTCTACCTACATTACATTTATTTCGTAATACAGTATCACGCTATGTGCCCTTCTTTTTTCTTCCTTGGTTACTCTCCATTTGGCCTTGCTTTTTGACCTCTGGTGGGTCACTCTACACATGTATCCACCATCCATCCATTTTGGTTATTACACCTTTTGGAGGTCGCATGAGAGCTGCAGCTGTCGATTGGTCCCACAGGATTTATATCATGTCTGATTGGCCCGTTTGAACATATGTTCCTCAGGGTTCAATACTTCCGGTAAGCCTCTCTCCAGATGGTGACGTCTTCTTCTTTTCTTTGTACTAGGGCTGAGCTTTGAGTTCGAGTCAAACTCATTTTCGACTCGAACATTGCCTGTTCGGCAAACAGTCAACAATTTGGTGTGTTCGCGGCAAATTCGAAAAGCCACGGAACACCCTTTAAAAGGCTATGGGAGAAATCTAAAGTGCTAATTTTAAAGGCTAATATGCAAGTTATTGTCATAAAAAGTGTTTGGGGACCTGGGTCCTGCTCCAGGGGACATGTATCAATGCAAAAAAAAAGTTTTAAAAACATTAGTTTTTTCAGGAGCAGTGATTTTAATAATGCTTAAAGTGAAACAATAACAGTGAAATATTTAAATTTCGTACCTAGGGGGGTGTATAGTATGCCTGTAAAGCAGCACTTGTTTCCCATGCTTAGAACTGTCCCTGCACAAAGTGTAATTTCTGAATGAAAAAAAAGTCATTTAAAATCACTCGGGGCTATAATGAATTGTTGGCTGCCGACAATACAGAGAAAGTCATTCATAAAAAAAATGCGTGGGGGTCCCCCAAATTCAATTACCAGGCCCTTCAGGTCTGGTATGGTTATTAAGGGGAACCCTGCGTCAAATAAAAAAAATGACGTGGGGTTCCCCCCAAGTATCCATTCCAGACTTTTCAGGTCCGTTGGGAAAGTCCTTTATTAAAAAAATTCCAGCGGTGGTAATCCACTCTCAGTCTCCGCTCCAACGCTGTCGGTATCTTGCAATGGGTGATCTCCTCTCCGCCGGGGTCCAGCGATGAGAAGATCTCCTCTTCATCCAGGTCCTGGATCCAGCGATGAGATATCCATCCAGTGCACGCATCACCTGTCTCCACAGGAGACAGCCTGGGAATGACGCGGCTTTCCCTTGCGTCAGAGGGGGATGGGGCCATGTGATGGGTGGCCCCTCCCTCACCTACATAAGAGCCGGTGGAGACAGGTGATGCGTGAGCTGGATGGACATCTCATCGCTGGATCCAGGACCTGGATGAAGAGGAGATCTTCTCATCGCTGGACCACGGTGGAGAGGAGATTACGCATCGCAGGATACCGACAGCGTTGGAGACTGAGGCCCCGTACACACGACCAGTTTCCTCGGCAGAATTCAGCTTCCGACCGAGTTTCTGGCTGAATTCTGCCGAGAAACCCGGCCGTGTGTACACTTTTGGCCGAGGAAGCCGACGAGGAGCTCGGCGAGGAAATAGAGAACATGTTCTCTATTTCCTTGTTGCTCTATGGGAGCTCTCGTCCCGCCGAGCTCCTCGGCGGCTTCAGTGCTGAACTGGCCGAGGAACTCGATGTGTTTGGCACGTCGAGTTCCTCGGCCGTGTGTACGAGGCTTGAGAGTGGGTCTGAAGGTTTGAAGGGTCTGGAATGGATATTTGGGGGGAATCCCACGTCATTTTTTTTTAATTTTACGCGGTGTTCCCCTTAATATCAATACCAGACCTGAAGGGCCTGGTAATTGAATTTGGGGGGACACTCACACATTTTTCTTTTAAGAATGACTTTTTTCTGTATTGCCAGGAGCCGACAATTCATTATAGCCGCGAGTGATTTTAAATGACTTTCTTTCCTTCAGAAATTACATTTTGTGCAGGCACAGTTCTAAGCACAGGAAACAAGTGCTACTTCACAGGCATACTATACACCCCCCCCCTCCAGGTACAAAATTTAAAGGAATATTTCACTTTTATTGTTTCACTTTAAGCATTATTAAAATCACTGCTCCGAAAAAACGTCCGTTTTTAAAACTTTTTTTGCATTAATAAAAGTCCCCTGGGGCAGCACCAGGGTCCCTTAACACTTTTTAGGACAATAACTTGCATATTAGCCTTTAAACTTAGCACTTTAGATTTCAAACGTTCGAGTTCCATAGACTTTAACGGGGTTCTAAAGTTCACACAAACTTTTGGTCTGTTTGCAGGTTCTGGTGCGAACCGAACAAGGGGGGGGGGTTCGGCTCATCCCTAATTTGTACATCCATTAACACATTTGGATTAAGGTTAGGATGAAGGAAAAAAGGTGGGACAGCCGCACTCCAAAAAAACTCCTCCTTTAATTAAAAATGAGCTATGAAGAAGCACTAAGGCATAGTGCGAAACGTCAGCTTTTCTTTTGTTGTGCTGTTTTTTGCTGTGGCATGTATTTTGTGATTTTTAATTAAAGGAGGAGTTTTTTTGGAGTGCGGCTGTCCCACCTTTTTTCCTTCATCCTAACCTGCATTTTGATTGCACTGCCTGCACCCTTGGCTCGGACCACAGGAATCAGATTACCTGGTTCTCTTTGAGCGGTTACCCACTCTCTCATTTCACGTTTGGATTAAGGGAGCACTATCACCTTCATTTTCATTGGACTATCACCATTATTTATAATTATATAGAGACTGTTTTTCTCTACACATTCATTTGACTTATGTATTCACAGATATATGTATATTCAGTTTAACACAGTGTTTTCATCATTGGGTACACTTTAGCGCTACATTTATGTGTTTTACTACAATAGGGGGTGAAAAGTGTTATCACCTCTTATCCCCAGCTTTTTACAGTATATAAAATTTACATCATAATGTGAATGGTTAATAAACACATACTAGTGAATTTGTGATATTACTGATATGGTGAAAGATACATTTGGTCTTGATGAACTTTCATTCCTCTCACCAGCAAGGAGAAACCACAGTTCATAAACTTTCTCTATCATGTAAAGTAGAAGCCCAACTTTCTGCACCAGCCATGACACACTGCACTGAATCATGTAGGGCTTATTGTCATTAGGATATATTTTACTTTTTCTCTGAAATCTATATACCTTCACTATGGCATCCAACAGATGCACGGAGGAGAAATGCAATCATTGACACATGAATAAAGTGTTGTAGTACACATCATTCCTATGCCTATGTAATATATAAGGCTTTTGATTCTTAAATCAGGGCCTAAACTGTTCAGCCCCCTTCTTTACTTCAGGTAATATGCCCAGTTGCTACCTTTGTACCCTGTTGCAAGGCTCCAATGATACACTATACAGTCAAGCAAAGAGACTAAACTCATGAAATATGTAATTGAAATGTGTAATTTAGATTAGCTAGAATAAATGTATTAATTAGTTCTAAAGATTGACAATGCTGAAATCGTAATATGAATATATGCAGCTCCCTGTATACTGCAAAACAGGATTGCTTGACAGTTATATTTATTTAAAAAAAGTTCCAGACAGTATCATGTGTCAAAATGATTTAAATATATTTGCTTGAAAACAGGCACAATGTGATATAAGTGCCATATTTAAATCATGAGGCATATGGAAACTCTGCTCCTGAAAACAATAAAAAAGTAAACTTAATATTGATATTAATAACAATATCATTATGAGTGACGAGCAATCCCAGATGGAAGCTTTATTGGACACAGTGCTGTTTAAGAATCACACATATTAGCTTTACTGTTTTGTTTAGTTCTATTTATAATGTTTGAGAGCTGCAAAGAAAGCCATGTGGTTGTGCAGAAAACAGATTTGCAGTTGGCACATTCTCGTGTTCTTGGAGGTCTCAGCTGATTCTGACTCAACAGTGAATTTCAATGCATGAGGAGCAGACTGTGGAAATTCTGCAGATGTTTGAACCAGCCTTGTCTCTAACACATCACAAATAAATTGCTGTTATAATTGAGATGCTTATCAGCATCTATGAATATATTTCTCATGTGTTTTAAGTTATTTGCAATGAAAATATTGATTTCAACCAGCATCTAAAACTCTTGTGAGACTGACCTTGATAGAACCTATTAGGGACTCCTCAAGAACGTTAATATAAGTGGCGTGATTCACTCTTTTTCTATCCAGGTAACAGGCAGGAAAAGAAGATAGATCTCCCCAGTGGGGACACAGAAACAACAAAACTCTAACAAAAGAACCAACCTTTTCACATGTTGTCCACAGTCAAAGTTTTTTTTCTGGAATTCTGGAAGCAGGAAGCAGGGAAGCAGGGAATTCTGGAAGCAGTGATATAATGTAGATGTTAGAAAGCCTTATATTTGTGGAGAAATATTAGGTGAACATACCAACATATCTTGAACAGAAAATTGTAGTCATTACTATTTATATCCTCCACTTATATTGGTGGCAAGATGCTTGGTATCTTAGGTAGAACTAGAGATGGGCAGGCAAAAAAAAAATCAGGGGAGAAATTGGGGAGAAAAAAATCTTTGTTTTTTCCAAGCTTTTTTTCCCCCCCAGAAGTGAAGAATATGTTATTTTACAATGATACATTATATATCTGCAGTGGTATTCAGACTATATAACACAAAGACTGTAACGGAATGTCCCACACTCCGCTTGAGTGCTTCCGTCATATACCACTTCCTATCAGTCTGGATATAGATATCAGATATCCCAGCTGCCCTCAACACACAACGAGACGAGACTTGTTTGTGTGCTTAACATGAAGTGTTTAATAGAACCAAGAATGCAACCTTATATACAGTTTAAAGAGGAAGTAACCAGAACATAAATTAACATTAACTAATCATTTACCCAGACTAGGCGACTCAGATATGACATTTCAGAGTAGACGTCCCGTCTCCGCTCACCTGCTATACAATACACATTATCATAAGTGTAAACGCAGGACATCTGCACACAATAGCAGGGTCAATTAGCATCTAAAAGTATGTGTCCCAACATGATGAATGAGTCAGTCTTACAATTAACCCATTGAGTTCAGAATCAACAAACAGTAAATAGTTCTTTACAGATATCCTGGAATATATTGTGGAAAATAATAACATAATAATCCCATCTCAGGTAGTCCAAGATATAATTTCTCAGTCATCCTATGCCCCTAGGGGACATAGGGTCATTTTAGACATAAGATGGTTCGGGGATGTCCCGGGAGAGTCTGTCACAAAGACCATAATGAAAAGTTTCTGAGAATTTATGTAAAGTCTTATTGCAAGTTCTCTCAGCTGAAGACAAGCAAATCCCGGAAAAAAAGTAATATTGTACTTCTCAACTCAGTTCTTAAACAAAAGAAATATACATTTCTGACACTAGGAGGTACTGCGGGGGAAAGGCTCTAGTTTAGTTTGCTTATGGTCTCTATGTTACACCTCCTACAGTTGGGTAATTTTTGGAATACAGTACAATAGTTTCTGTCCTCTCAAGCCTTAATTGACAGGAACTGCAAGAGGGTAAATTTGACAAGAGGGAAAAATTAATTTATTCTTATAACCTTTAAATTATACCTATTAATGTTCTCCACCATCACAGAATAATGTTTACCTATAGTCTGGTCAGTAAATTGCTTTATCTTTTCTTCCTCTCAGTAAATTGGTGAGACCAACATCTAGAGTTTGGAAACATTTCCATGGTGCAATTATTGCTTAGAGCAAAGTTGCAATTTGCATATATTTTGAGAGGAAATATTATTTTCTAAATGCTACAAGGATGACAAAACACATCTTTGCATACCAGAGGTGCCTTAAAGACATTAAAAAATACTTTCTGGAATTAAATGATAAGGACCATAATGAAAGTGCATGTAGATGTTTCCCTCTAGAGTTGTCATTCCAGAAACACTCTTTCTTCTGCTTCTGGATCAGCACAAAGTGGCTCTTTAACAGCAGCATCTTCAAGTAAGGAAGTGTTACAAACCATGGCCTCACAAAAATACACAGTGCCTTCATTTATAGAGAAAATCAATGTTCTCCTAAAAAACAGGAGAACATTGATCAAGATCTTCATAGAGTAATATATGCTTTTACATCTGCATTGTCAATAACTGAAAATGCATTGGTAGGAGGTTTTTAAATTATTATAATGGAAGGGGGGGGGGGGGGTTACCTGTTCTCATGTATAGTTGAAATGTTCCTAACATATAAAGTCCTTGTTATTGTATTTATGAAAAAAAAAATTAAGAGCAAGTTTCATTTATTTGCTGAACAAGCAGGACTTATTTCAAGCATAATACTTTTATGCACAACATTTTTCACATTCCCAGTGTAACAAAATTACTTTCAATACTGTATGCAAAACTACTGCACACTAATTGTTTTTGTAAAATTTTCCCAAAACATTTCTGGGTTTATTTTTTTTTCATGGTTTCAAAATTTCCAGAAATGTTACATCTCTAGGTGGAAAACATGAAGCGAATGTGTTCAAAGAGCAGCTGTTACTTCTCCAGGAAAAAAATCATACAATTTTTTTCTAAAAGGCCTCTGCATGAATTGCTTATCACAAAAATTCCAACATTTTTATATATATTTTTTAGGACAATGCCAAAGTGTTCAATCTTCTGGGGTCCATCAGCAGTCAGCTAGATGCTTCCAACATTTATATTCTGTTGGATGATACCTTTATCAAATAATAACTGTAGGCCACAAACCAGTTTCTGCAGTGACTAATGCTTCGGCTGAAACATGTGAGCTTTCTGTTTTTTTGGATGTCCTGTATCGCTTATCTTTTACCCAATAAAGTACTATGAAGGATTGTTATTGGATTCCATCTCTCTCGTGAAATTCAGTTTCTGTAGTGATGACTCTTACCCGTGTCATCGGCAATATTCAGAGGCAGTACATCAACTCTTAGGCCGCGTACACACGGTCGATCCATCCGATGAGAATGGTCCAACAGACCGTTTTCATCGGTTCACCGCTGAAGAAGACCAATGGTCTGATGTGCGTACACACCATCGTTCCAAAAACCGATCGGGTCAGAACGCGGTGACGTAAAACACACGACGTGCTTAAAAAAATGAAGTTCAATGCTTCCAAGCATGCGTCGACTTTATTCTGAGCATGCGCGGGTTTTGAACCGATGCTTTTGTGTACTAACCATCGGTTTGGACCTATCGGTCAGCAGTCCATCGGTTCGATTTTAAAGCAAGTTCTCTAACTTTTGTCCGAAGGACAAAAGACAGATGGGGCGTACACACGGACGGTTTGGACTGATGAAACTGAACTTCGGTCTGTTTTCATCGGTTTGGACCGATGGTGTGTACACGACCTTAAAGTTCCCCCAAGCTTCCTTTTGAAAAAATGCTATAGATGTGGAATTTTCCATGGTTAAGGTGTCATGTTCTATTCTGTGGTTAAAGGTATAGGGCCAGCACCTCTATATCAATGGCACTCTTCCTTTCCCTGACACCAATGAAAGGGAAACTTTGGCTCTAATGTAATGGGTATTCTTTCTTCCAATGACACCAGGGTAAGGAGTAGTTTTTCTCCCACTGATTACAATGGTGTTAATTTGGCAAACTGAGATATGTGCAGTATAATGCTCTCTGAGGAAATGTCACAAATGAATATTTTTGCAAATAATCTAACTTGCATTTATTTAATTACAAATTATGATTTTTAAAATAACTTAACGTACCTGATTGTAGATTGTTTATGTTCTAAACATATATTGTGTTAAAAATATGGCAGGGCCATAAAAATTCTGTGGAACTAAAACAAACCCCTGCTGTCTGTAGATGAATCTTCTGTCACTTAATTAGTGGAAAATTGCAAAGCATTCGGCTTCTTTTCTTATTAACAATCAATTCGTCATGAAAAGAAAAGCAGGCATCTGAGCTCTCTTTAGAAAACGAGAACTGTCTTGTTCCATTTGCAAAGCCGCAAAACAGTTTTTTTTTTAATAGCGCTTTTCTCATAAAGAAGTTATTCCACCAATCTCAGCTCTCAAGGCTAGCACCATTGAAAACATCTAAACGTGGTTTCTATCTAAAAATGTCTTCCTGCTCCAAAAAGGTGTAACTTTATTATTTATATCATTACTGCCCATTGTTGACTAGAAAACAATTATTTTGTTCATATGGTTTCATCTGTGTATGAATTTTTTATCTTTTTTTTTTAGACAGATATAGTTTCTTTTGGTTGACATTTAATCACCACAGGGATTTTTTGTTATTTATTTTTTGCTAATTATAAAAAAAATGAATTAAAAAAAGCAAATTTTTCTTTATTTCCGTTATAAAATTTTACAAATAAAAAAATCTTATTTGATACATTTAGGCCAAAATGTATACTGCTACATTTCTTTTGTAAAAGTAATCCAAATCAGTGTATATTATTTAGTCTTAAAGGGCCAGATTCAGGTAGCTCGGCGTATCGTTGAGCGGGCGTAGGGCATCTCATATGCGCTACTCCGACTTAACTCTGAGAGGAAGAGCTGTATTCACAAAGCACTTGCTCCCAAAGTTACAGCGGCATAGCGTAAATGGGCCGGCGTAAGCCCGCCTAATTCAAAGTAGGCAGGTAGTGGGCGTGCTACATTTAAATTAACCGTGACCCCATGTAAATGAAGGACCGTTTGAACGGGGCGTGCATGCGCATGCTCAGAATCACGTTGCATATACTCCCTAAGATACGACGGCTCAATGTGGACGACGTGAATGTAACCTGCACCCAGCCCCATTCACGTACGACTTACGTAAAATACGACGGCTGTTCTGTCATCCATACCTTGCATGGGTTGCGCCACCTATAGAGGTGTTTTATCTTTACGCCGGACGTACGCCTTACGTAAACGGTGTAGCTTACTGCGACGGGCGCAAGTACGTTTGTGAATCGGCGTATCTAGGTCATTTACATATTCAACGTGTAAATCAATGGAAGCGCTCCTTGCGGCCAGCGTAAATATGCACCCAAGATACGATGGCATAGGAGACTTACGTCAGTCGTATCTTGCCACAATTCAGGCATATCTGATTTAGAGAATCAGTGCATAGATACGACGGCGCACATTCGGACTTACAACGGCGTATCAGTAGATACGTCGGCGTAAGTCTCTGTGAATCCGGCCCAAAGTGTTTTAGTCTTTTATTTAGTCTAAACCCACAACAGTAAAATCAGTCTGTATATGCAGTAAAGCATGCTTGTTATACTCACTGTGGAACCTTAGGGGTTAATCCTCTACATTGTGTAAAAAGGCTGTTTGGTCCTGTCTTCTCTGATCCTCCCCTTTTTCCACCGTCCCCTAATAACACAGAGGCCCGGATTCACATACATTGGCGCATATTTATGCCGGCATAGCGTATCTAATATACGCTACGCCGACGTAGTGCAGAGAGGCAAGCACCGAATTCACAAAGCACTTGCCTCCCAAACTGCGCTGGGTTCCCTCGGCGTAAGCCGTCGTAGGTGGAAGTGGGCGTGAGCCATGCTAATGAGGCGTGACCCCATGCAAATGATGGGCCTAGTGCCATAAAACGAACGGCGCATGCGCCGTCCCGTGGACATATCCCAGTGCGCATGCTTAGAATCACGTCGGAATTACTCCTTAAGATACGATGGATCACTGCCTAGGACGTGAATGTAACCTACGCCCAGCCCTATTCATGTACTACGTAAACAACGTAAAATACGACGGCTTTGTTCCCTGGTCCATACCTTAGCATGAGTTGCGCCTCATATATGGGGAATAACTTCACGCCGGACATATGACTTACGCAAACTGCGTATATTATGCGCCGGGCGCAAGTACGTTCGTGAATCGGCGTAAACCTTCTCATTTGCATA
This sequence comes from Rana temporaria, assembly GCF_905171775.1. Classification (NCBI taxonomy): domain Eukaryota; kingdom Metazoa; phylum Chordata; class Amphibia; order Anura; family Ranidae; genus Rana; species Rana temporaria. The sequence goes on from NC_053490.1 coordinate 292,245,004, forward strand.
TGTGCATAGAAAATCAATGGGAGCGGCAAATGCGCCCAACGTAAATATGCACCCACTATACGACGGCGTAGGCAAGTTACGTCGGTCGTAGGAAGCCTATTTTTAGGCGTATCTCAGTTTGTGGGCACGGCGCATGGATACGACGGCGCATATTTACGCTTACACTGCGTATCTCGAGATACGTCGGCGTAAGTGCTTTGTGAATCCGGGCCATAGTCTATGGAGTCAGGCTGCACATGCTCAGTTGTTGTGTATTGCTAGAGAGGTTTTTTTCCTTGGGGGGATGCATGTGCCCAGCACTGTCCAGACAGAGGGTCAGGGGTCTTGCAGTCTAATAGGACAGTCAGAAAACCCCTCCTACAAGCTTTAACCAGTGCTTGGCTGGACAAGACAGCTCTAACTGCTGATTAGAAAAGGTATTTAGCAGTTTATATTTACTAAAATATTTGCATTCCCATGTTATGTGTACTAAGGGTGTAAGAGAAACCCAGGTAACAAGCATGCAGTGGTGCGCAAGCGTGGACATTCTCAGAGATGCACAAGAAAAGACATGTACTGGCCCATGCGTGTGCGCATTGGCGCCAGTCCGCCTATTTAAACCTGCCAGTGACATGCATATTTTGCTGAGTGGTCTTTTCAGCTAGTGCCTGTTTACCCGATCTGTACCAGTTTCCTGTATCTTGACCCGGCTTTCCTGAACCTTCCTGTTGACCTCCACCTGCCTAATTGTGAACCTGGCTTGTGCTTGACTCCGCTTCTGCCTGATGTTCCTGTGCCTCATTGTCCGACTGTGTACCAAACCTGGCCTGTGTCACAGCTTTGCCTCTGCCTCACGTCTTGGTACCAGCTTTGTCCGGCTGTTTTTGACTCCCTGGCTCATGTTTCGGCTATGCTTCCATCTGCTGATCCAGCGACACAGGCTCCTGTTCTCAGTCCTGGCACAGCGCTCTCCAGTCACCTGATTCCTGCCAAGGCCCAGCCAGAGCCATCTGCTACAGCAGCCCTCGTGCCACTCTGTGTCCTCCACTCCCTGTCACCACTACCAGGGGTGTTGGACAGGAGGTGCAAGAGAAGACTCCTCCACAGCTCTATCTCCACCAGGTACATGACAGCGGGAAACCAGATATAGTAAATGCAGGGTCCTGGGTTTAATAACACATTAAAATAGAGTCCACAAACTGTTGTATATACTGTGTACTCTGGTATATACTGAAAATTGATCAGTCCTAATGTAGACGGCCTGTCTCATTTCTTTAGGCCCTAAAATGCCAGGACAGTACAATGTCCCCCAAATGACCCCTTTTTGGAAAGTAGACAGTCCAATGTGTTTAGTAAGAGTCATGGCAAGTATTTTAAAGTTGTAATTTTTTTGTCAAAAATTTGGGGAAAATTAAGACATTTAAAAAAGTTTTATTTTTTTATTTTACATATTGTCACCAGTACAGTGTCATCATACTGGTGGGGTGGTGATTAGGGACACTGACTGGTGACAGTATGTAAACAAATAAAAAATATATATTTTTAAAACAATTAAACATTTTTTTTTTCCCTTAAATTTGTTTTCTTTTTTATGATTATTTTCTGCTCTGGGGAGGTGATCAGGATTTTTTTTTTTTTTTTTTGCACACTGTGATTGTTTATAACAATCATTATAACTGTTATGTGCAATTCCTTTTTATCAATGGCATCCATTCGTCCAGTGTTTATGTAAGGAAGGGTATGCCAATAGACTCTGTGCACTTCTGTGCACATATTCACTTTCATGCTTGCAGACATTGGGCACTTGGTAATGTGCATGTGCATACTTGTGCATGCACCTATGCAAGAGCAAATCCCCAATGTGACCCGGCGCTCGCATACACCTGTGACAGATGTTGGTGCCAAAACAAGCTATTTAAACTGGGCCAGTGATCAGGATCGGTGCTGCTTTGTCTTCCTGTGTATCCTGTGATTCTGTATCCTAATTCAATTTGCTGACCCGGCTTGTCTTTACTACTCACTGAACTCTGCCAGAACTGACCTCTGCTTCTGCCTGCTCCTGCTTCACTGAATGGTTCCATACCTGACTTGTTTTCTGACCATGCTCCTGCCTGTGCCCTTTACCCAATCCATCCTGTCTGTGTATGACCTTGCATGTCTTCCTCTTCCTCTGTCCTGTACTGTTCCATTTACATCTTCAGTCTCAACCCCCCTACTTTCTACCCCCCCCCCCTCCAAAAAAAGCATGCACGGATCACCCCAATGCTTAAAAAGCCCTCACTAGACTCCATCAGCCTGATCAATTTAAAATACATCTCCTTGCTCCCATTTATCGCTAAACTTGTTAAATGCTTAGTCTAAAAACGTCTGAACTCCTACCTTAGTCAAAACAACCTTCCTGACCCCTTAGAGTCTTCCGTTCTATCACAGCACTCCACAGAAACTACCCTACTAGACAATTTACTAACTGCTAAAACCAACGGCCACTACTTCACACTTATACTACTAGACCTTTCTGTGGCCTTTAATACTGTCCGTGCGCTCCTCCTTAATAAACTCTACTCCCTTGGCATCCAAGACTCTGCTTCTTTCTGGTTTTACTCCTATCTATCACAGTGCTCTTTCAGTGTTACCTAAAAATCTGTCTCCTCTTCCTTGTTTTGTAAGGGTCCCACAAGTCTCTGTTGTTGGACCCCTGGCTTCCAATACCATCTCTGTGACAATGACACTCAAATCTACCTCTCTACTCATCACTTCACTCCTTCAGTCTCCTCTCGCATTACTAACTTATTAACTGACATATCAGCACGGATGTTACACTACTTCCTCAAACTAAATCTTTTTAAAACTGAGCTTGTAATATTCCCACCTGTACCCTCCTCCTTGACATCTATCAAGATTAGCCCCTCCCCTCATGCCAGGGTACTAGGTGTAATCTGGGACTCTGACCTGTCCTTTTAACCCCAAATCTAATCACTGTCAAAAGTTTGTAGACTTCACCTCCATAACATCTCTAAAATTCACCCTTTATAACTAATGAAACCACCAAGCGACTCATTCACTCCCTTGTTATCTCTTGCCTTGACTATTGCAATCCCTTTCTTATAAGCCTACCTCTACACATGCTATTCCCCTTCAGTCTATCATGGATGTGCCGCCAGACTCATCTTGCAACTTTTTTGTGTCTGCCACCCATCTATGTCAATCCACTGGCTTCTGAAAGCCCAGGAAATTACATTTAAAATACAAACAACAACATACAAATCTATTTACAACTCTGCCCAGAGCTACATCATCAATCTTGTCTTCAAATATCACCCAAACCTTTCTCTCTGCTCCTCCTAAGATCCGATGATCTCTAGCTCTTTTGCCTTCTCCTAATATGCTAGTCTCCCGACCTTCTCCAGAGTCTCTCCCATCCTTTCCTCCTACTCAGTCCACATTTAGGCTAGCCCTAGAATTGTATCTCTTTAGAGAAGCCTACCCCGCCTCCACCTAACAAATTTCCTTTTAATTCTATCATCAGGTCCTCCATCACAGTTATTACCATATTAGATTGGGCCCTCTTAACCCTCTCGTATTGTATTGCAACTATAATGTTAATGTATATTGTAAAGCACTGCGCAAACTGTTGGTGCTACATAAATCTGGTATAACAATAATAATAGCCATCTCACTTACCTCTGAGATCCCTGGTTTGCATGCTTGTTCTGAAACAGTGATTTGGAAAGTACTGAAGCCAGCAAGTAAGCATACAAGTAAGGCAACTGGCCTTGTATCTACCATATTTTCACAACTAGCTGCAATGGCAGCTCCCATATTTCTCTCATGACAGGTTATATTTAACAGTCATTTAGATAAGGAGGCTGCTTTACTAAAGGAATTGAGAGTCTTCCAACAATACATTGTGTGATTATTCACATCAATTATCTAGGCATGTGGAGGTGAAATAAGTAAACAGGAATTTGCTTTTCAGATTAATGAATATTCACACAATTCATTGTGTGAAGATTCTCTACTACTTTAGTAAATCAGTCTTTATATATAAGGGGTGTCTACAGCAGTTATATTAGCAAAGTTAAGCCAGGTACACATGAGCCAAATGTCAGGAGACAACGGCCGGTAAAGTTAGAGTTGAAGGTTGCAAGACTGGATACTTTTATCAGACCATCACTGTATTTGTATTGCTCTTGGCTTTTGGGGATTGAGTTTTGCTGCACCTGAAGTAGAGATTTTATTCACACTCTTAGGAAGAATGAGCCAAGAACATTGAACTATATACTACTCTCTTGCCTTTAATGGTGTCTTAAAGTCATTGGGGTAGATTCAGAAAGAAGTTACGCTGGCGTATCTATTGATACGCCGTGTAACTTCTAGGATGCTCCGGCGTATCTTTTTTCTGTATTCAGAAAACAAGATACGCTGGAATTTGGCTAAGATCCGACTGGCGTAAGTCTCTTACGCCGTCGTATCTTAGTTGCATATTTACGCTGGCCGCTAGGTGGCGCTTCCGTCGATTTATGCAAGGAATATGCAAATTTGGTAGATACGCCGATTCCGGCGTAAAGTTACCCCTGCTATATGAGGCGTATCCTATGTTAAGTATGGACGTCGGGCCAGCGTCAAATTTTCCGTTGATTACGTAGTTTGCGTAAGTCATTCGCGATTAGGGCTGTGCGTAATTTACGTTCACGTCGAAAGCATTGGCTTTTTGCGGGTTAATTTGGAGCATGCGCATGGGGTTATGTTCACGGACAGCGCATGCGCCGTTAGTCAAAAACGTCATTTACGTGGGGTCATGTTTTATTTGCATAAAACACACCCACCTCTTCACAATTTGAATTAGGCGCACTTACGCCGGCAGATTTACACTACGCCGCCGTAACTTAGGGCACAGGTTCTTGGTGAATACAGAACTTGCCTCACTAAGTTACGGCGGTGTAGCGTATCTGAGATACGCTACGCCCGCACAACGTTACGGCGGGCAATCTGAATCTAGCCCATTGTTTTTTGCATCATATTCTTATTTACTTTTTTATTTTCTAGATTTTCAGCAAACTTGCACATTACTGTTGGTATGTTAGACCCCTTTCACACTGAGGCACGCAAAAACTGTCCATTCAACGTCGGACATTTCTTTTTTGCGGTCACGTGACTCAAAAGAACCATTTTGCGGCACTTTTGAAGCTCTTTTCGTTCGCTTTATAGGTGCCTTTGAAGCACTTCCCATTCATTTCAACAGACACAGGCGTATTAGTGGTGCTCTTTTTTAAATGTACCAAACATGCTCCTTGAAGGACTTTTTTCACCGCCCCGCCCGCGCACCACCCCAGTGTGAAAGCATTCATTGTTCATAATGAAAATACGTTTTCGTGAGCTTTTCAGGCACTTTTTTAACACAAAAGTGCCTGAAAAGCGCCTCGGTGTGAAAGGCGTCTTACAGTTAATATAATTCTTGCCAGAGTGCATTGGCTTGCACTGCCTTTAATGGTTATATTAGCAAAGTAATTGCATTAGTCTTTATTTTATTACTTCTTGTTATGCTGCCACCCCATGGTCGTTGTTTCAATAGTAGTTATTTTCTGTAAATCGTTCCCTCTGCATAATACATTCTCATCAATGTAAATTACTATTATTCTTCCAAAGGCACACACTGAGGTGAGGAAGGAAATGTTTATTTTGACCTTCAAATACCAACATCTCCAACATCATTTGCATGAACCTTCTGGACGCAGTAAAGATATTTGTGAATGCAATGTATATTGTGAGTTAGACTATCTAATAAATATTGTTTGCAGTGATTGTATCTACTACATTTAGGCCATGCTAAGGGATAAGTCACTATTACAACAATTATAGTCAGAATAATATCAGCTTCACAAGGAGCACCTTGTTTTGAGTGCACTGACTAGCTCATAGGCTTACATTGTAATAAGGATCAGTAAATCCAAACCATTTGTAGCAATATCAACCAGGGATCAAAGCCTAGGCATATAATGAGCAAATATGACTGCCCCAGATACATAAAAAAAAATAAAAAATTATACATAGCAACAAGGATTTTCAAGACCTTTTTTATTTGTCAGATTATTTACATTAAACTAAAACATTTTACATGTCCCACAAGAACATGTACATGTGCAAAGACTATTGATTCCCTTTAAGCAATATGATCAGAAGAATGCATCAGTTGCAATTACAGGTTAAGGAAAATTGGTATTACCATCAGTTGCTAAACAATTAGAGCATAAGATAGCAATAGTGTTTTTTTTTACATATACCAAACTGGGGTTTTACTTATCAGTGCATTGCTCTTTACAATTCTAAAATGAGAATTTTGAAGAATTTAAATTCTTATTTTTTTATTATTAATTAACAGTTTTTAGTGTTTTTTTTTTGTTTTTTTTGTCCACGTGACATCAGACAGGGGACCAAACATAAAGTCCAAAATCAATTAGTAGTCTAAAAGAGACACATAGCTTAAACAGCTCTCAAATTTTCCACTTGCCTAGTGGAAAATGAAGGCTGGCGAGGAGCTGGGCTGCCTGGGAGCGGGGCATGTAGGAGCGGGTATGAATGAAGCCGTTCTCCTAGAGGAAGAGGGCATGGATTAGAATTGCAGTCCGCGTGTCATTACACACAGCCCCACCCTCCTGACCCCGCAACTGTGACAGACAGAACGTGCCCTGGCATTGGACCAGCGTTCTGTCTGTCATAGGTGCAGGGTCAGGAGGGTGGGGCTTGTGTGACGGTGCACAGACTGCAATTATAATGTAAACTGTTACAGAGGGAAAGCCTGATGAACACAAGTGAGGATGCATGGGTGAGGCTGAAATGATGGACACAGGTAAGGCTGCATGGGTGAGGCTGCAATAATGGAGATAGGTGAGGCTGCACAGGTGAGGCTGCAATGATGGGCATGGGTGAGGCTGCAATGATGGGCATGGGTGAGGCTGCAATGATGGACACGGGTGAGGATGCAATGATGAACATGGGTGAGACTGCAATGATGGACATGGGTAAGGCTGCACAGGTGATGCTGCAATGATGGACACATGGATGATGCTGCAATATTGGAAACATGTGAGGCTGCACAGATGAGGCTACAATGATGGGCACAGGTAAGGCTGCAATGATGGACATGGGTGAGGCTGCAATGATGGACATGGGTGAGGCAGCACAGGTGATGCTGCAATGATGGACACAGGTGAGGCTGCATGGTAGAGGCTGCAATATTGGAAAAATGTGAGGCTGCACAGATGAGGCTACAATGATGGGCATGGGTATGGCTGCAATGATGGACATGGGTAAGGCTTCAATGATGGACACAGGTGAGGCTGCACAGGTAATGCTGCAATGATGGACACAGGTGAGGCTGCATGGGTGAAGCTGCAATATTGGAAACATGTGAGGCTGCACAGGTGAGGCTGCAATAATGGACTCAGGAGAGGCTGCAATGATGGACAGAAGTGAAGCTGCAATGATGGACACAGGTGAGGCTTCACTGGTGAGGCTGCAATGATGGACACAGTTGAGGCTGAAATTATGGACTCAGGTGAGTCTGCAGTGGTGAGGCTGCAAAAATGGACACAGGCGAGGGTGCAAAAATGGACACAGGTGAGGCTGAACTGGTGAGGCTGCAATGATGGACACAGGTGAGGCTGAAATTATGCACACAGATGAGGCTGCATGGGTGATGCTGCAATGATGGACACAGGTGAGGCTGCATGGGTGAGGCTGCAATGATGGACACAGGTGAGTCTGCACAGGTGAGGCTGCAATGCTGGACACAGGTGAGGCTGCACAGGTGGACACTGGTCAAGCTGCATTGATGGGCATGGGTGAGGCTACGTTAGTGGGCACGGGTGAGGCTGCATTGATGGGGACGGGTGAGGCTGCATTGATGAGCATGGTTGATAAAGTTGTTGTTAATATTTATTTGTGTAACTTAATTCTGCATAAAACATTTAGGTGTCATTTCATGAGAATTTATAAGGGTGTTTATAGGGTGGGATTAGGGGTGGGACATGGTGGGGGATGGGTGGGGAAACTGGTGGTGAATAACCCTTAATGCTTGGCTAGTAGCTCAGGACTTAGTTAAAATTTGGAGCCCTGGCTTAAAGATATGCATAAGTCACAGTGACCAAATCAACTACAAAAAACAACAGTGGTTTAACCACTTGAGGACCGCCTAACGCTAATATACGTTGGCAGAATGGCACGGCTGGGCACAAGCACGTAGAGGTAAGTTGCCCTTTAAGTGCCCAGCTGCGGGTCGCGTGTGCGCCGCCGGCAGCGCGCTCGGACCCGCGGACCCGATCGCCGCCGTTGTCCCCCGATCGGGTCACAGGAGCTGAAGAACGGGGAGAGGTGAGTGTAAACAAACCTTCCCCGTTCTTCTCTGTGGCTTGTCACTGATCGTCTGGTCCCTGTTATAGGGAACGACGATCAGTGATGTCACACGTCCAGCCACGCCCCCTACATTAAGAAACACAAATCAGGGCATACTTAAGCCCTTTAGCACCCCCTAGTGGTTAACCCCTTCACTGTCGTTGTCATTTTCACAGTAATCAGTGCATAATTTATAGCACTTTTCGCTGTGAAAATGACAATGGTCCCAGAAATGTATCAAAAGTGTCCGATGTGTCCGCCATAATGTCGCAGTCATGAAAAAAATGGCTGATCGCCGCCATTACTAGTAAAAAAAATATATAAATAAAAATGCCATAATACTATCCTCTATTTTGCTATAAATTTTGCGCTATCCAATAAATAAATGCTTATTGCTATTTTTTTACCAAAAATATGTAGAAGAATACGTATCGGCCTAAACTAAGGGAAAAAAAATGTTTTTTTATATATTTTTGGGGGATATTTATTATAGCAAAAAGTAAAAAATATTGCATTTTTTCCAAAATTGTCGCTCTATTTTTGTTTATAGCGCAAAAAATAAAAAAAGCACAGAGGTGATAAAATACCACCAAAAGAAAGCTCTATTTGTGGGGAAAAAAAGGACGCCAATTTTTTTTTGGAGTCACGTCGCACGACCGCGCAAATGTCAGTTAAAGCAACACAGTGCCGAATCGCAAAAAGGGTCCAGGTCCTTTACCTGCATAATGGTCCAGGTCTTAAGTGGCTAAAAAGAAAAAGCATATCAACTAGTTGCGTAAATGCAAGCAATTGGGCACTGGGCCGATTAAAGTTCAGCAGGGCTCAGGGATAGCATCCAAGGTGAATTGGAATTCTTAAGACATTGCAAGCCACCTCAGAAATCAAAAACAATTTTGCATGGTTAAATAGACTTCCATGAATGTGTTGACCCTCATTTCTACACACTAAACGCAAGTCCAAGGAAACTATGAAAAAAAAATGTTGTTCATCATATCATAGGAGGCAGCAGGAAAAGTAAATTAGGGTAAATTTAAATGGAAAGTGGGCTGTCTAATAAAAGAATTGAAAAAGGATATGGGGAAGAATGTAAATTCAGTGGCTATTTGTAGCTCTGATCGCTGCATAAATGACAATGGTCCCAAAATAGTGTCATGAGTGTCCGATGTGTCTGCCATAATGTCACAGTCCCGATAAAAATCACTGCCATTACTAGTAAAAAAAATAATAATAATAAAAATGCCATAAATCTATCCCCTATTTTGTAGACGCTATGGCCCAGATCCACGAAGAAGTTACGTTGGCATATCTATTGATACGCCGCGTAACTTCTAGGATGCTCCGGCGTATCTTTGTTTTGTATCTACAAAACAAGATACGCCTGAAGCTGGGCTAGATCCGACTGACGTACGACTTAGTACGCCGTCGGATCTAAGGTGCATATTTACGCTGGCCGCTAGGTGGCGCTTCTGTTGATTTCCACGTCGAGTATGCAAATTAGCTAGATACGCCAATCCACAAATGTACGTCTACCCGGCGCATTTTTTTACGTCATTTACGTAAGGCTTTTTTCAGCATAACGTTACCCCTGCTCTATGAGGCGTACGCAATGTTAAGTATGGACGTCGGGCCAGCGTCGAATTTTCCGTTGTTTACGTTGTATGCGTAAAATGTTCGCGATTAGGGCTTTGCGTAAATTACATTAACGTCGTCTAGGCATTGAGCGGGCGTAATTTTATTTGAAAATTTTATGTGATACTGAGCATGCGCGCGCATGCGCCGTACGAAAAAAGCGTCATTTACGTGGGGTCAAGCTTATTTTACATAAAACACACCCCATGTTCCTCATTTGATTTAGGCGCGCTTACGCCGGCAGATTTAGGCTACGCCACCGTAACTTTAGAGGCAAGTGCTTTGTGAATACAGTACTTGCCTCTCAAAGTTGCGGCGGCGTAGCGTTACTACGATACGCTACGCCCATGTAAAGATACGCCTATCTACGTGGATCTGGCCCTATATATTTTGCGCAAACCAATCAATATACACTTATTGCGATTAATTTTTACACAAAAAAATTTAGAAGAACACATATCGGCCTAAACTGAGGAAAAAAATTGCTTTTTTATACATTTTTTGGGGACAGTTATAATAGCAAATAGTAAAAAATATTGTTGTTTTTTTTTCAAAACTGTTGCTCTTTTCTTGTTTATAGCGCAAAAAATAAAAACCACAAAGGTGATAAAATACCACCAAAAAAGAAAGCTTTATTTGCGGGGAAAAAAATGACGTCAATTTTGTTTGGGTACAACATTGCACGACTGCGCAATTGTCAGCTAAAGAAACGAAAAAAATGCTCTGGTCAGGAAGGGGGTAAAATCTTCCGGGGCTGAAGTGGTTAAATAACGGGTACAAAGTACCGTAGGTGAAAAAAAAATGCTTCAAAAGAAAGCGTGTGGGCTACACTATTTAATGTTTTACTAGATACACTTGCTGCTTTTGAAAGACACTCATCATATAAACTGACTTTTACTAAGTGCTCTGACTTTTTAAAATAAATTAAACTCATTGGGAGCCAAAGAATGGCTCAACCTAACCCAGATCCTGCGTTTTTTTCTTTAGCCAATATCGCACTGTCACAGCTGTGCCCAGCGCTGATGGCTGAATGAAGCCTGGAGTTGCTATCAAATAAAAAACTGTACTGTAAAATAGCTTAGCCAACCAGGAGGTTTTAGGTACACTTTATTAGGAATTTTGATAAGAGCTATTGTATTTTTCAAGCATACAGCCCAATCTTATATAAAACATAAATGCTGGTTTACGCTAAAGCTTCCTGTTCATAGATGCAGGTTGATAAATGCTAATGCAGAGCTGGAATAATAAAATATGATGTTGGGCTGAAGTGTAATTACATTTTGTGTAGGAAGCTCTAGTATGAGTATGTATAGCTGTTCACACGTACATACAAAATCACTTGTTATAGGAAAAGCTTTTAAAAAAATGATATATAAGTTCCCATCAGACTGACCTTTTGAACACATAATACTAATTAAAGGGATATATATATATTAAATGTGTAAACGATGAGACCCAATTGTAATTGGGTCTCATTGTTTACATATTAAATGGGATGTTGGCACATCCTTCCATTTTTACCACTATTCTAAAAGAGGCTATACTCTCCCCTTTTCAGCTATATATTAAATGTTATTAAAGTCAAATGCTTTTTTTTTCAAACTCAAATAACAATAACATAACTCACATGCATTTTGTAAATCTCCTCCTCTGACCTTCCTTTTTTAATTTATCACACTGGTCACACTGCTATCTTGCCTCTGTGCCCCCTGTGCCACTGGGACCCGTGCAGTCTGTGTGAGTCTCTGCAACATACACGCTCCCACTGTACTACAGCTCTACATGTAGTCATTTAGAATGCCACACACACAGCCAGAGTGAGAGAGATATAGAGTGTCAATCACCACTGGGGAGAAAGAGTTGAGATGTGTTTTTTGTTCTGTGTCTTCTCACACTAGGTGGTGCTCTGAATGGATGCACATAGAGCTGTAGTAGAGTAGAGTGGGAGTCTGTCTGCACATTGTGGAGACTCAAATAAGATTTCATAGATCCCGTTGGCACAGGGGCCACAGAGAGAATGGGAATATAGTGGCACAGCCAGGGAATAACTGAAAAAGGAATCTCCAAGAAGGACATTTTAGTAAAAAAAAATCAAATGCATATGAGTTATGTTATTTTTACCTGTTTCTGAAAAACAAATTGACATTAATATCACTGTATGATAAATATGGGCAGCACAAGTAATTTTCACTAAGTCGTTTGCACTTCCACCTAGCAGCACTAGGGTCATCAGTTAAAATCCCAACCATGGCAGTACCTGCCTGTAGTTTGCATGTTCTACCTGTGCCCATAGATCCCAACTGTCCCTGATTTGGAACAATGTCCCTCTGTCCCTCATTCCTCCTCATTTGTCCCTCATTTTGGTCTGATCTATATACATATATATATATATATATATATATATATATATATATATATATATATATATTTATATATATATATATATATATATATAAAATGCACTTTTTATCTATCAAAAAGTGTTTTCCAGCCCTAAATCTTTCATCTGATTTATAAATTGCTGCATTTGTAAAGTCCAAAGGGCAATATAAAGGAATAGTAGTGGTAAAAAAAAGCACTAGTGGGTTTAACCAATCTTGTTTTGTGTACAATTCTTCTTTAAGGGGGTGTGACAGGGGGTGTGTCATATGCCTGCATACTTTTTCTTATAGGTGTGCCACATTACCATCTCAAAAAGTTTGAAGGTATGCCTGTGCCTGCATGGGTTTCCTTCCAGGCTCTAAAGACATGCTTGTAGGTTAATTGGCCCTAGTAAGTATATGTATAAATGTGAGTTATGTGAGTTATGCCTCGCACACACGAGAATCTCGTCGTAAAAGAAACGTTGTTTTCCTCGACGAGGTTCTTGCCAAGCTTTCCTTGCATACACACTGTCAAGACAAAATCTTGTCGTACAACACGTACAACGGCACTATTAAGGGGGAGTTCGATTAAACTGGCGCCACCCTTGGGGCTGCTTTTGCTAAACTCGTGTTACCATGTGTTAGTAAAAGTTTGGTGAGAGACGATTTGCGCTTTTCAGTCTGTTACAGCGTGATGAATGTGCTATCTCCATTACGAACGCTACTTTTACCGAAGGTGCGCTCCCGTCTCATACTTTATTCTGAGCATGCGCATGTTTTTAAGCATTCACACAAATGTTTTTCTCGTCGTAAACCAGCCCGACGAGAACCACGATGAGAAGATTGAGACTCCCGACGAGAAAAAATAGAGCGTGTTCTCTTTTTTTCTCGTCGAGGCCCACCACAGTTTTCTCAACGAAAAACAAACACTTGACCGTTTTTCTCGGCAAAAACCATCAATAAAAATGCTGGCAGAGCTTTTTTGGCGATAAAAACGGTCGTGTGTAAGTTTTTCATCGAGGAAACTGTCGAGAAACTCGACGAGGAAAAAAGAGAACAAGTTCTCTTTTTCCTCTATGGGAGTCTCAATTTCCTCGTCGTGTTCCTCGTCGGGCTGGTTTTCGACGAGAAACTCGAGCGTGTGTATGCTAAGAAACCCTCGCATGCTCAGAATAAAGTATGAGACGGGAGTAAAAGTAGCATTTGTAATGGAGATAACACATTTTTCACACTGTAACAGACTGAAAAGTGCAAATCGTCTCTTACCAAACTTTTACTTAACACGCAGTAACATGAGATTAGCAAAAGCAGCCCCAAGGGTTGTGCCAGTGGAATCGAACTTTCCCTGCCATTGTATGTGTTGTACGTCACCGCGTTTAAGAACGAGGAGATTTTGTCTTGACAGTGTGTACGCAAAGCAAGCTTGTCGAGTTCCTCGACAAGCCTAACAAGGAACTCGTCGAGGAAAACGATGTGTCTCGCCCGACGAGTTCCTCGGTCGTGTGTACGAGGCCTAAGGGACCTTGAAATGTAAGTTTCTTGAGGGCAGTGGCTGATGTGAATGCATAACATATGTAAAGTGCTGCATAAATTGATGGCACTATATAAGTACCTGTAATAAAATACCGGTAAATAAAAAACAACTTTGATATTGTGGTTCTTGCTTACTAGGTGCTATGCAATAAACTATATTTGTGTAGTAAAAGACTAAGAGGCATGTTTTCTGAGCCATTTCTATGTTTTATGCATAATATGCCCCATCCAATTACATTAATTTTTTAAGTCCCACTTTGATAATTTTTAATGCCGTAAGTTGTGTGCAGTATCTTCAGGTGTAATTAGTCTCCACTCTACAAAGATGTGTTTAGTCAGACTATATGCAAAGTTCAGGAGTTCATTAGAGGCACTTACAGCAAATTAAATATGAACAGCATAACATACCATGTGACAAGCTCTTGACTTTCCTTAAATTCATGTGAAAAAATCTTTCATCTTTATTTGGAGCTGGCAGTTTTTAATTTGAATTCCAACTTGGATATTTAAGGCAAATATTTTTTTTTTTTTAAACAATAATGTTGCAATTAGTACAAAGCTGCTTAATAAGACTGCAGAGATGCACACCCAGGAGGATAGATCTTCAGCAGCCACTGTAATAGTAATATCAAGCCAGATAAGCTCTTACCGGTGCATAAGAAAAGAAGCTCATTTACCTAAACCAATTACAAGGTGCTATGGCTTTCCGGCCTGATGAAATATACATTGCAGTAGACAATCAATAACACTGTCACTAAAACTAATGGATCCTTCAGAGGCCTGCCGTTATTTTCTCATAAAGCACAGGTGTTCTTAATAAACCAACACCATCCTGGCATACCTGTTTTTTCTATAATAATTTCATAAGAATAACGACCTAGAAAAAAAAGAAAAGATAAACAATAATTTAATGGTTTTATGAGGCTAAAGAATTCAGCATATTGAGGAACAAAGGGAATATGTAAACAAGGTCACAGTGCACGTTTTTAAATTGCTGAAATTTGAACATTATTGCACTACAACTATAAAGCCTATGCTACTAATTGCTAACGCCCTTGTCCAGAAGAAGTGAAAATGATCACATGAAGTAAATGCAATTAGAAGTATGCAGCAGTGTGTTCAAACCATGACTTATATTTGTGGAAAAGTCTCCTAAAGCAGGATATAATACAGAGAAGAAAAATTGGCTGGTTCAACAGGAACTTGACAACTTTCAATCCACATGTACTGCTGGCTGTTCCACAGAAGCCAGTTTATTGACTAGCTCCTGTCAAACAGTCATGTTAGAGAATTGTGTAAAAAAAAAAAAACTGAACGTGTATACTCTGCTTAAGTCTGTATTTTAGGAATTTGAATTTCAAATGTTGCCCGGCCTGATAGTTGCAAGTTGTGCAACTGATCTGAGTATTGCTTATCATAGTCAGAAAACAAATGGTTGGTGCAGGGCATGGACATCAAATGTTTTTGGTCCATATTTGGTTCTCTCATTCCTTTCTATGCAGCCTTTAGCCAGTTTAGGTATTTTAATGAAGAATGCCCCAGCCATTTAGTTGACACAGTGCCTTATAAAAAGTGTAAATATGAATACTTCAGACCCATTTCTGGGATAAAATATAGTTAATTTACATTGTTACAGTATTGTTTATCAGCTATAGTGCTATAACTTTTTAAATGTATTACATAGATGTTACTATCAAAAAACAAAACATGTCCCATTAAAAATGTAAATATTTATTTCTCTTAGTTTATCACACGGTTTCGTTTGTGTCTAACATATTTGACATATGGGGGGTTATTTACTAAAACTGGAGAGTGAAAAATCAGGCTCACTTCTGCATAGAAACTACTGTAATCAGCTTCCATTTTTTTGCTGAGGTTAGAAGTTGATTGGTTTCTATGCAGAATTGAGTCTGATTTTGCACTCTCCAGCTTTAGTAAATAAACCACATTGCTTTACAAGAGGCTGTGTATTCTAAGCACCAAACCTTCTGCAACTTTCAAGGAGTGGCCCTACTGCTTCTAATGCCACGTACACACGTCCGTTTTTCATTTCATGGAAAAAAACAACGTTTTTCTCGACGTGATTCTTGTCAAGGCTGCCTTCCATACACACGATCGTGAAAAAAAAATGCTTGCGCAAAGCGCGGTGACGTACAACACGTACGATGGCACTATAAAGGGGAAGTTCCATTCGAATGGCGCCACCCTTTGGGCTAATTATGCAAATTTCCCTTCTCATAACTCGCTTCTGAGCATGCGCGTTTTATTCCCCGAGAAAAAATAGAGCAGGTTCTAAATTTTTAATGCCCATTTTTCTCATCGAGAATAATGCTCTGGAGCCTACACACGATCGTTTTTAATGACCAATTAAAAAAAAAATCTCGTCATGAAAAACGGTCGTGTGTACGCGGCGGCATAAGGCTAGGAAGGTAACTAGTAAGTGGTCCAAAAAGCTTTACCATGACCACTTACCAGTACACAGAGATGAATACGTGCTTTAATGATAAACCTTGTTGTGTTGTTGTGACTCTTAACCACTTGACCACCGGGCCTATTTTGGCACTTCTCTCCTTCATGTGAGTGAGAAACTGAGTGAGTGAGAAACTTATATAGCGCAACACATGCAAACTGAATCGCCTCTGTAAAAATCACATTTTCTTTGCTAGAAAATTAATCAGAACCCCCAAACATTACATTTTTTTTTTAAAGACACCATAGGGAATAAAATGGCAGTCATTGCAACTTTTTGTCTCGCACGGTATTTGCGCAATCATTTTTCAAACGCCTTTTTTTGGGAAAAAAACTGTTTCATGAATTAAAAAATAACAAAACAGTAAAGTTAGCCCAATTTTTTTGTATAATGGGAAAGATGTTATGCCGAGTAAATAGATACCTAACATGTCACGCTTTAAAATAGCACACACTCATGGAATGACGCCAAACTTCGGTACTTAAAAATCTCCATAGGCGATGCTTACATTTTTTTACAGGTTACTATTTTCGAGTTACAGAGGAGGTCTAGTGCAAGGAATTGTTTCACACGCTCTAACGCACGCAACGATACCTCACATTGAACGGCGTTTACATATGTGGGCGGGACTTGCATGTGTGTTCGCTTCTGCACGCGAGCTATTGGAGACAGGGGTGTTTAAAAAAAATGTTTTAATTGTATTTTTATTTTACTTATTTTTTTATTTTTACACTTTAAAAAAAAAAAAACACGATCTCACGCCGACAGCCGCGATTGCGGCTTTGCTTACTTCCGGGTACTGGGCGTGACGTCATAACGTCGCGCCCGGGCTTCCGACGGTCATAGAGATGACTGGTGACCATTTGGTCACCAGTCATCTCTATGCTTCCCAGCCAGCACCGGCCGATGCTTCCCAGCCAGCACCAGATGGCGGCGGGAGGGGGGACGTCCCCTCCCGCTGCCTATAAGAACGATCAAGTGGCGGAACTGCCGATTTGATTGTTCTTATCGTGCAGAGAATCGGCGGCTGAAGATGGTGATATCTGAATGATGCCTGTAGCTGCAGGCATCATTCAGATATCACCGCAAAAAGTCGAGGATGTCATATGACGTCCTCGGTTGTTAAGTGGTTAAACATTTTGCTTGTCCTAAATTATTAAATTGCCCTTTCCCTTTTATGCTAAAATTTCCTTTCATTTTTAACTTTATCAAAGTGAGGGCATAAAACAATATGACTAAGTCAATGTAAAGGGAAAAGGATTGCCGCTGCTACTGACTAGCCCTGGTGAATAAACAATAAAGAGTTGTCTCAGCCTACTATTATTTACCAAACCCCACACCCTGGTGCATTTTACCCTGCCCAATGGGGCTTAATCCCAGGGACTGGAAGGCAGGGCAAAATGCATCAGAGTGTGGGGTTTGGTGGACATATGTAGGCTGAGGATGCTCTTTATTATTTATTCACCTGGGCTGGTAGGGAGTGGTGGCAATTCTTTTGCCTCCACATTTGCTAACCCCCTGGATTGTTATTAGGACAAGCCTGCGCCCCATATTCTGGGACACTGGTATAAGCTTTCACCGCTGATTTGAATAGCGCCAAAAGCAATCAAACAGGTCACAATATGATTAAGTCAAATACAAATAGAATGCATTATTTTTATATGATTTGTATGGATGTTCAGTACCAAAGATCCGTAGTCATAGAAACAATGCAATGAGCCTATATTTTGCTACAGCTTGAAGCAGATGTTGGGAAAAGTATTAATAAATACTGATTTGATACTGGAGGCAAGCTGCACCATTTAAGATAAAGAAAGCAGATACATTAACAGCAAATACTACGGTATGCAGCTTTCTTTTTGGCACAACATTTTCTGCATGTGCATTACTTACTTTCTGGGCCTGATAAACTTAAGTGTGGGGCAAAATGAAATAAACTAGAACTGGACTGATTTAAAGCAGTGTAAAGTAAGTAGAACTGAACCTAAATGAGCCATTATCCATTTCTTCAAGACTGAATGACGTTTTTTTCCTATCAAACATTTTGTGCTGTGCAATCTCATTCCTTATCAACTAAACCTCCTTGGACTTAATCCATCCAGTAGAAAGCAGTGATGAAACAGCAGACCTGAAAATAATGGGGTTGATTTACTAAAAGTTGAGTGCAAAATATGGTGCAACTCTGCATAGGAAACCAATCAACTTCCATTTTTTTTTGTCAAAGCTTAATTAAACAAGCTGAAGTTAGAAGCTGATTGGCTACCATGCAGAGCTGCACCACATTTTGCACTCTCCAGTTTTAGTAAGTCAGCCTCAATGTGATTCTGAATATTCATGCATGTGCATAGTTGTAAAATTTGGAAAGGAATGACAGAACCATTGAGGCTTCCAAGTTCGATAACAGGCACAACTTTAGGGACATGGAGAGTGGAACAACAAAGCAGGTTACCAAGCATTTTAAGCAGGAAGGCAATCATTCACAATAATTAAGTATAGGTAAGTCTTGCCTGGTATGGAATGTTTTAGAGTGGATCCATTTAGTTTGTGTCCAAAAAGTGACAAAAAGTTTTAAGTAGGGAATCTAACACTTTAAAGAGGAAGTAAATATCCCTCTCATGTTTGTACCTATAGGTAAGCCTATAAGAAGGTTTACCTATAGGTACTGTAAATATCTCCTAAACTTGCACCGTTTAGGAGATATTTATTGTATACTACGCCGATTATGTCATCAGCGCATGTGCTCTGAAGGAACGGACTCTGGTGCCGTTTCTTCAGAGCTCTGTGCCATGACCAGCAGCTCCACGCGAATTCCAGTCACAGAGCCGGAGTCCACAGACCCGAAGGGAAGACAGTCGAAGATGGATGCAGCCTACAGCGGGGATGACAAGTTTACTAACTCTTTGAAAATTATATGGACATGTAAATTTAATAGTTCCAAAGAACATAAAGCACTTGGGGAAGAAGATTCATTTTAACAAGGTTAATACATCCCGTGACACCAATCAGGAGAGCTTAGACCATATTCCAATCTTAGTTTTAACAGTAGTAAGGAGAGGATTAACGTTCAACACATTATCCTGACGTTCCCTGAAAATATCTTTACCAAGATATTTAATTATACTAGTTCTACATAATCAAAGTGAGGCCTGAGAATTTGTAACAGGGAAGGAATCAATATGCAAAATTTGTGATTTTGATCACTTAATGGTCAGAAGAGAAAGTGAAATAAACCATAAACAATAAACCATGTCTTATTTGCTTGCCTTTTGTCTGTTGTATATTCCGTTAAAATAATTTTACTATATATATTTGATAAGTGAATATAATCAGAAATATAAAGCTGTCCTGCATCTTCTGCAAACTTGCTGTGCTATCTCAAAGACCACCTCCTAGTCTTTAAAATGGACCATACCATGATTAGCGTTTCTGTAGTAGAGCTTTAAAAGTGGGAGTGGTTGAGTAGCAAAGGACACTGGGAGGGGTGACACCACTCAAGCCATAAATATCTTTGTATTGTCAGCTCACAACAGGACAAATTAATTTCTGGAAGATAAACCAGTATTTTTCTATACTTGCAGGGTCTTTAAAGAGAGTTCTCCATCCACATAAACACGATGGATGGAGGAATCCCCACCTCCACCACCACCACCGGGACATTGTATTTTGACAGCTACAGCCTCAGCTGTCGGAATACAATGATCAGCAACTGAATCCACTGATACTCAAAAGCTTTCTAGCTTGTCCCTCTGACAGAAGATTATAAAAAGATGGACTTCTGTCAAGCAGGGATGGCCACACACTGACCAAAAATAAAGCCAATCGTTTTTGGAAAATTTACCTTACCCTTTAAGAAAACATACTTGAAAATATATTTTTTTAAACCAGAGTTTAGTGTCACTTTAAATCCAGCTCCAGGATGCTTTCTCCTACTGGGAGAAGCAAATTAAGGGGGCAAGTTCAAATGGAAATGGAGCTAGTCCCATGTGCAATACTCTTGTCATGTATTAAAGCAGAGTTTCAGGCATTTTTGTTCACTTCCTCCCCCTCCCACGCGTTCGTGATCAGTTTGTGACACCTATGTATTCTTAAACCTCTGTTTTCGGTGTACCTCGCCACTACGAGGTACATCATGTCCGCCCGCCCATTGGCTCCTGTGATTGATGACATTCATATCCCAGGAGTCATTTGGTGGGCGGACATGACGCCGATTGTAGCATCGCGCCATGTTTGGTACTATATGCAAATAAGTGAGATTGAGAAGCGTATGATGAGAAACCAGCAGCGTCGTATCCCAGAAGGTGGAATGAGTGGGCTTCAGATGCCCACTCTAAAGATGGGAGCATGCTCACTGGGGACCACAAAGTGGGTTTATTTTAAAAGATCATGATAAATAATAGCTAAATTTCATACACATTCTATTATGAATAGCATTAGGTGTGATCATCACAGGGGTATTTAAAGAAAAAGAAAAAACATGCTGGAACTCCACTTTAACTTATATTATTATGTATTATATCTAGTGATGTTATTAGTGTTTTATTTTAAAATATTATCTTGTTTGGAGTTCTATTTTAAACCCACTTTAAATGAGAAAAAATACAAAGCCGAAAGTGTATTATAGTACAGCAATGATACAGAGGTTAGATCCAAGCGTATCTATTTTAAAACTGTCATAAATATTTTTTAGTGATCCATCATATGGCAATGTTATATATCAGTGTAAGTGCCAATGAACTAAAGATCTTGTCCCGCTCATATTAATCTTCAGACATCTGCATGTTAATGGTTCTAGCAAATAGAACACTGGAATGGATCCAGACTCTTTGAAGGCAGCCTTATATCTTCAGATTTATATGTAAATTTTAATAGGTTATCATTTTCTATCTATGACATTTATAACCCCATGAGTGCTGGTGAATGTCTGCACTGTATTCACGTATATTCATACAATTGTAAACCCAAGTTGAATTTTCTTTAAATTTCAGATCAGATGCACATACATTATTTCCAGCAAGTTTTCCTTTAATATAAAGTCATCTAATGGTAGTAGGTTCAAAGAAGGTAGTAAATGAGACTAGCTTTTTAAAGAAATGATCTTATTCCACATCTAACTAAAATTGTTAGTTCACCTTCCCCAAAAGGTAAAGGCTGCCTGTACCTGAAAAACAACTGCATAGCTTTGATTAAAGTCGAATAATACCCCTGCTGTAGGTGTAGGCCATTTGCTTACTTTCCAAAGCCCGGTTGAATAACGCGCAGAGATGGAATCCCCCACCCTGCTTTGTTTCTAGGATGCTATGAGGAAGACCCCTGCCAATACTGCTTACCCCAACTATTACAGGAGCTAGCGAGCTCTCATTCAAATCGCTGCACACGTGCAGTCTGCAGTCTCCTCTCTCAAAGCAGTGAGTGTGAAATTTGAATCCGAGAGAGCACAGTCCTGTGATGGTGGGAGTTTGCAGTAATGGCAGGAATCATCTTACAATATCCTAGTTACAAGGCAGGAGGAGGGGATGCCATATGAGAGAATTTTTCAGGCAGGCTCTAAAAAGTACTATAATTGGCCTACATCCACAGTAGGGGAATGATTTAATTTTATTCAAAGCTGCACATTTGTTTTTCATCTAAAGGTGCTCTTTACCTGTAGAGGTATTTTTGTGGAATTTACCTGCAGAGGTATTTTTGGGGGAATTTTTCAGGATGCGCTACCCCTTTAACTCTTTTGTTGCCAGGCCATGCACTATACATTTAAACTCAGGTGGCCAGACCATTTTTGCAATTTTCCATTTTTTATTTCCTTTACAGCTTTCAGAGTTTGTAAAAGACCCCCCCCCCCCCATCCCCATAAAAACCAAACATTTTCTGAAAGCAAAGAACCAGTAGATTAAAAAGAAGGCACTACAGATTTTTTAGGTTCAGAAATAGTTAGGCAAATGCTTCTCAAAACGACAGTATATTTTTGCCTAAAATGCACTAAAATCATTATTAGCGACCACAAACACAGCAAAATATAGAAAAAAAAATCCTGCTAAATTCTCAATAAATGTAAAAGGTAAAATTATATTGACTTAATAAATAGACAATATTTGTAAACATGAAATGCCTTGATGCTTTTTTGTGAAATGGTGAAAATCAAAGGTAGGCAAAAACTTGAAAAATGGAAAATTACCCTAAAAATCTTGAGATTATTTTTCACTAAGGCCCCATACACACGATAGAATCCATCCGCAGATAAATCCCAGCAAATGGGTTTCTGCGGATAGATCCTATGGTGTGTACACGCCAGCGGATCTGTTTCTGCGGAGAAATCTCCTCTGGGATGGATTCCAGCAGATCGGATATTTGCTGACATGCACAACAAATCCATCTGCTGGAATCCATTCCAACGGATGGATCCGCTCGTCTGTACAGACTTACCAGATCCATCCGTCCAAAGGGATTCCCCGCACGCGTCGTAATGATTTGACGCATGCGTGGAATTCCTTATATGACAGCGTCGCGCCCGTCGCCGCGTCATAATAGCGGCGACGGCGCGACACGTCATCGCCAGAGGATTTCAGCGCGGATTTCAATGCGATGGTGTGTACACGCCATCGCATAGAAATCTTCTGAAATCCTCGAGAGGATTTATCCGCGGATACGGTCCTCTCGTGTGTATGGGGCCTTACAGTTTTTAGAGCTTGTAAAAGACCCCCAAACCATATATTTTCTGAAAGCATAGGACTGATAAAATAAAAAGAGGGTGCTACTGATTTTTAGGTCCCATGATAGTTGTACAAATATTTATTTTGCTAAAAACACAATTGGGTGCTGTGGCCTGTAAAGTGTGATGTCCAATTTTTTTATGCAGCTGGAGCTGTGTGCAGACAGCCTATTTTACTCTATGGGGATGCAGCAGCTGCATGAAAACAGGTGCAGGTCCAAATTTGATAGGTGTGTATGGATGCTGGTGCATGGCCCCAAATGCAGACAGTGTGCATTGGAGTCCCTCATCCAAACCTGCACACCTTTCAAATTAGGACCTGTAGTTGTGTTTGTACAGCCACTGCATCCCTATAGGGTAACAGGTGATCTGTGCATTCATGTGTAGGCAGCCCCATTCATGTAATATGGGACAGTGGCTGCAATAAAACAGTCACTGCTTCCATTCTGAGGCCTCGTACACACGTCCGTTTTTCTCGACAAAATCCATCAAGCAAAATGCTGGCAGAGCATTTTTGCAGAGAAAAACGGTCGTGTGTATGTTTTTTCGTCAAGAAAACTGTTGTGATCTCGATGAGAAAAAAAGAGAACATGTTCTCTTTTTTCTTGTCGGGAGTCTCAATTTCCTCGTCGTGTTTCTCGTCGGGCTGGTTTATGACGAGAAACACGTTCCTGTGTATGCTTAGAAACCCTCGCATGCTCAGAATAAAGTATGAGACGGGAGCACACCTTTGGTAAAAGTAGCGTTCGTAATGGAGATAGCACATTTGTCATGCTGTAACAGACTGAAAAGCACGAATCGTCGCTCACCAGACTTTTACTTAACACGCAGTAACATGAGATTAGCAAAAGCAGCCCCAAGGGTTGCGCCAGTGGAATCAAACTTCCCCTTTATAGTGCCGTCGTACGTGTTGTACGTCACAGCCTTTGAGAGCGACGAGATTTTGTCTTGACAGTGTGTATGCAAGAAAAGCTTGACAAGATTCTCGACAAGTTTGACAAGAACCTTGTCGAGGAAAACAACATTTCTTTTACAAAGAGATTCTTGGTCGTGTGTACGAGGCCTGACAGCCATGCAGGGGCACGTGCATGTCCCCGAATACAGACAGCGTGCGTCGGGGCCATGCACCCACAGACCCATGGCTGTCAGATAGGATTTTTTGGCTGTGTCAGTGCTCACCACTATGTCCCAAATTACACAATTACACTATGATACACCCATATGAACGAGGCATTCAGTATTTTTTTTTTTTTATATTATTTACAATGGAATATATATTTTTTCAAATAGACCAGGAGGGGGTTTGGTGAAACATCAAGTGTCTAAACATACCTTGCAATAGTGGGGAAAAAATAGGAGATAGGGGAAAGCAGAGGTGGGGGGGGTCAAATTTTAAATGAATAGTTGCGATCAGTGGCTTGTCAGTCACTGATTACAGATATAATTTTGTTCAGTAGAGTCTGCTAAACAACTCTGCTATAAGTTTAATGCAGAAATGCAGCTGACGTACTGACCTGGACAGCTGGAAATGATTCTATAGGTCCATATGCCATATGTTCATGGCAACAAAATGGTTAAAGCAAATCTATGCTTTACCCATTAAGAAAAAAGTATCAGATTTGCTTTACTGCCTCCTTCCCTGGCAGCATATACTCTTTCTTCTATATTTTACACCACCATGCTCCATTCAGCAGATGATAGAAAACATGCCTATTATTTCAAAGCATGAAGGAACATATGAGTCAGCCTATTTGACACTGGCACTTTATGATTGGAACACTGTATAGACTGTATTCTTGTCAAGGTTGGTTGATATGACCATGGAGGGCTTTATAAGAAATAGAAGAACTTTAAAAGCAATAAAGTCTCTCCAGCTCTTGCCCGCAGAAGCACTGTTAGAAAATACCCAGAAAACAAACCAAATGAACTTTTAACCCGGGCCATTTTCACGGCAATGGCATTCTTGAAAAATGACAACTTTCATATCTTCCTCCCCTAAAAAGAGTTGTCTGGTAGCCCAAATGCTTGATTTCATAACACATTTTCCTTTACCATTCCCTTTTTATTTTAAATCATCCATTGTGAACATAATAGATACTCATGAGAAAGCAGTAGATGACCCCAGTAAATCCTCACTATAACTGTATAATATATAGAGTACTTATGCATGGGAATGCATCTCATTTGATGAAATAAAGAGACTAAAAGCGGAAACACTTTCAAATATGTTCAGTCTCAGTACTTCTAGCAATATCTTTATTCTGCTGGTACACATACTGCAAGAGAAAAGAGAAATTAACTTATAAGGGGAAATCAGTTCTCCCTCTGCAATGAGAGTGATTTATATAAATGTTTATATAGGTTGCAGTACTCCATAAACTATTTGCACGCTAGACAACTTTGAAAATATGTGATAAATATATGAAGCAGCGCTAAAAAATGTAACTCAATATTGTGAAAACACAAAAATAAAATCAATATAATGACATCAAAATTATTAGGTGAATAAAGTTGTATAAAGAAATCACACCAAATATGTAAGTGTCCATAAGAGCCCAGTCACAAGTGTGAAAAAGGAAAAATATATGTGAAACAAGAAAGTCCAAAGGAAACCAATTTTCCATAATTCACTTGCTCCACCAGTGTCCCCAAAATCACAATTGGTAGTGCTTCCACCACCAGGTGACACCAAGTATTAAAGCCTCTTACCAGATCTTGTGGACCATCATATAGTATGGTTAAATGCACAGGTTATATCTCCTTATGACGGGAATCTCCAAAGCGCCAAACGTGATCCAGTCAAGGTTGGTTCATCAGCAGGATGATAAATAAAAAGCATTTACGCCCATAGTGTAACCCAGATTTATTTAAAAAATAACAAGTAAACTTGCAAAGGGAATCACACTAAGCACACCCTTGGGCAATAGGTTAAAAAAAATTGCATAAAACAATAAAAACAGATGCAATTGCTGCACCAAGCCAGTCCCCCGACGACATCATATCTTTGACAAAACTAGTTGGGCATGGCTACGACGTTTCGTCATCATGCACTCTTGCTGCTGAGTTTGGTGCAGCCACACAGCCTGTTGTTTTTTGGGAGAGCAATTATATACATTTTTTGTTCTATATGTAAGTTTTTTTTTTAAACCTATTGCCCAAGGATTTGCTTAGTATGATTCCCTTTACAAGTTTTACTTGTTTTTTATAAGTTACACTATAGGCATGTTTGATTTTTATTTTCCATCCCGCTGATGAACTAACCTTGACCACATTTGGTGCTTTGGAGTTTCCCTTCGTAAGGAGATTTAACAAGTGCATTTGACCATACTATGCGATGGTCCACAATATCTGGTAAGAGGCTTTAATACTTGGTGTCACCTGTTGGTAGAAGCACTACAAATTGTGATTGTGGAGACACTGGTGGAGCAAGTGAATCATGGATAATTTGTTTCCTTTGGACTTTCCTGTTTCACATATATTTTTCTTTTTTAGCCCTTTTGAATGGGCTTTTATGGACACTTATTTACATATTTGGTGTGATTTCTTTATATACATTTTTTACCTAATAATTTTGATGCCATTGAATTGATTTTATTTTTATGTTTTCACAATATTGAGTTATATCATTGTACAGCAGAGCTCAGCCTGGAAGAAGGAAGGGCAACACATAGAACATATAAGGCCGGCCATACACGGTTCGAATCTCAGCTGGTTCAGCAGGAACTGGCTAAGATTCTAACCTTTAATGGGCAGGCTGAATGTACCAAGTTGATCCATCAATCAACTTGGGTACAATCAGCCTGCCGGATTCTCTTACGATTATCGCTAGTGGAGTCCATGACCCGTACACTCAGCAATTGACTATGGAGAGGAATCCTCAGCTTCTGGCAATGTGACCATCCAGCACAAAATCACTGTATTCTCCTGGCGGGGGCAGCTTCCCCAACTCGAGATTCTATAGGGCAGTGGTTCTCAACCTTTCTAGTGCCGTGACCCCTTGATAAAATTTCCCAAGTTGTGGGGACCCCTAAATTTATTTTCATAGTGTGGGTTGTCAGCACCCAAGGCAAGACAAGTAATTTGCACCCTTAACCCACAGACATTTAGCGCTCCCAGAGTCCCTTCTACTCGTACAGTATTAAATCCCCTTTTGGTTCATTTTGGGATCTACCACTCTTTCTCTTTGTTCTTTTTTCTTTCCCATTTATCTCTCTCTATCCTAGTTTCATGTTTTTTTCCCCATCCCTCTCTCTAGCCATCTTTCTTGTTCTTTCTCTTATTTTTTCTCTCGCTTTCTCTTTGTTCATCCCCCTCTTTTACTCTCCCTTCCAAATATTCTCTATTTTTATTCCTTCTCTTACTCCTTGGTGGCGGGGATGAGTGGCAATGCTGGGGGGAGTTCTTATCAGCCAACTTAGGTGCTCTTGATCAAGGTCATCTGCTGATCTGAGAACTGCAGTGGGGATATTTAATGGCAACTATAATCACAGGTAGTGTTAGTCACTGTGTCCCCAGCTTCACTGTCTCTGATTTTGTGGTGTCTCGCAGCAGTGACAGCTATGCTGAAATCAGGAGCCCCTTTTATTTCACATTCCTCACCAGTCAGCTGACCTCTGGTCTCTGCCCCCCAACCATGCCATGAACTTAATGGGCGGCTGCAAAGAGGCTGAGTGTGCGGCCGCGGGCTCCAGGCACAAAAAGGATGGTTGAGCGATGCAGGCTTCAGGAACAGCCCAGGATTTGGTGACCCCTGGCAAATAGTCATTTGACCCCCGAGGGGGTCCCGACCCCCAGGTTGAGAACCACTGCTATAGGGGGTTCAGTAACATAATATACATATAATATTATTTACAGAAAAATAAAGTGTGGCGATAAACATTAAAAATGTATACCCTGCGCTGGTTACAAGCAGTCAAGGCAGCTTGTTGTCTCCAAAAACTAATTGGTAGGTAATGTCACCTGACCTCCACCTCATAATGGGCTCAATTTGCAAATAGTTATTTATATGGTTATATATCCTCTTTAAAATAAGCAGTAAAATTGCTCATAGCGTTTTTTTTTATTTCTTGCAATTCACATAAAAAGCTACTAAAATAAGACCTGTGAATAGAAAAACACAAATTATAGGGCTGCACATCCCACTTAGTATTTCAAAATAGGAAATGTTTTTTTTTTTAAGCAGCAAATTTAATTACTCGAAAGTAGTGATTTTAATAAAAAGTATTTTTATTGTACAAAAATTGAATTTAAATGCATAATTTTTTTTTAAACATGAGCTCTAGTTGCACGTTAAAAGGACATATTCCTTCATACATGACAGTATTGACACAGTGGAGCAAAACATTACAAAATGCCAACCACAGCATAATACCCCTTTTTTGATGCGTTTCGACCCATGTAGCTGTGGTCATCTTCAGGGCAATTTATTCTAAAAAGATACATAAAAAAACTCAGCATTGTAACATGTCATGATATACAAGCATCTACATAAATAATAAAGGTGTATTTGCCGCTAAAGAATGGAATTTGGAAACGGTCATATAACCAGAGATTTATAAAAGAATGAGTGATCCAAAAGCCTCCATGAGCTGTCCCCATTCCCTCAAGGGCGGAATCCAGTTCCAAGAGGCTTACAAGAAGCAACTCTCTTGGCCTTCCAGAGAAGAAGACAGGTACAGTAGCACCTGTGATGCACATCCCAAGCTATAGCAATGATTAAGTAGTAAATAGTAGTACTTTAGTAATTATGACAGAGTGACAAGAGGTGCAAAAAATAAATAAATAAAATAAAATTTTTAATTATGAAATATATTTATATAATATGCATGTGTATGTATTTATCGTTATTTGTCTTTTATATGTATCTTATTTAATATTTCAATAAAAAAGCAAAAAATATATATAAAATCGTGATGAATGAATTTTTTTGTTTAAGGAGTTTTTTATTTTTTGTTTACATCTTTTGATCCAATAAAAAAGAAAAACGGAACGTGATGTATGTGCAGACATTATCCTTGTGATAGCAATCAATATAACATAATAATGTGTGATGTATCTGTATATGAAACTGCATGAAAAAATGCCATAGTGCCAACAAAATAAGACATGAGATATTTCTTTAAAATGTGCGGTCAGGGGCGTTGCTAGGTAGCAAAAAGACCAGGGGCTTCAGCCCGAAGCTGGAACCCGGGGGGGGGGGGGGCGGCGCGCGGTGCGACTCACCTGACCTACGCGCGCGTGTGTGTGTCAGTACACACACTAACGTGTGTATGTATATTAGTTACACACTCCATGAGATCAGCATGTACGGAAGCTCGAAGGCACACTAGCATGTCTTTCAGGGTTGGTTCTGACACATGACCTACATACACCACTGTCCTGACCAACATACACTGACCTGTCCTGACCAACATACACTGACCTGTCCTGACCAACACTAAAACTAACACTGACCTGTCCTGACCAACACTAATACTGACCTGTCCTGACCAACACTAACACTAACACTGACCTGTCCTGACCAACACTAACACCAACACTAACACTGACCTGTCCTGACCAACACTAACACTAAGGCCCCATACTCACGACCAAACATGTCTGCTGAAACTGGCCCGCGGACCAGTTTCAGCAGACATGTTTGGTCGTGTGTAGTTACGAGCGTACAGAATTTCACCGTACATTTGCCCGCCGGGCCGTTTTTCAGCAGACATTTATTTGCAAACTTGTTTTAAAACCGTCCGCTCAAATCCTGTCCGAACGGACATGTTTGGTGGTGAGTACACAAAACCAACGTACAAAAACCCCGCGCATGCTCAGACTAAATGAGGCCACGGGAGCGCTCGTTCAGGTAAAACTCACGTTTGTTTGGGATATGGCACATTCGTCAATAGAAAGATTAATTCTAGCAATAGAACACTGAAGCAAACCACACAATAAACAACGCTTGATGCCGTCGTTTTATTCATTCTTCTCTTGCTATAAATAATCAGTTATTTAGCTCATGTTATTTCAACTGAGTTGTTCCATACTGAAAAGTGACATTTGTTAGCTGTGATGTAGTAAGATTTTAGCAAACTTTTATTGGCCCGACGTATCATATTTTTAGTGGTCCTCCACATGTCAAATTTTTTGCTTTTAATGTTTAATGGTTATCTTTCCCACTTTATTTATGTGTTTATAGTTATGTCACCATTTAGAATATTTTAATAGGAAATAGTTTTGATTTTGCTTTTGTTTGTATATTTAACTGGATTATTTTGAAGGTTGTTTAAATTGTCTACCATGTTGGCACACCAAATGCCCCCCCCCCCCATGAGTTAGTGAATATTTTAGATTAAACATTTTATTTGTTTGTAATGTTTGATGCCTAAAATAATACCCACAGTATTACAAACAATAGGCACGTTTTTCAAATCAACAAAAAGGCTTTTATTTTAGCAAATGATAAAAAGGAACAAAACCAGAATGGCAGCACTTGAACAGCTAGCAAAATACATGCAAACTTGCATTTCAAACATGGTGAAGGATAAACTAGCCAACCTCAGGAGGCACACAAAATAAAATCTGAAGCAGCAGCACAGAACCCAAGCTGTGGTAGTCCAAACAAGATGCCATTTGTGGGGGATCAAATGGAAGGCAGGGCATCAACGTCTCCTCTTCCTTGCAACCTTCCTTCCAGGCTGCCTTACAGCGGGTCTTCCCTGGGCCCTTGCAGGTGGGGATGATGTGGCAGCAGGAGTATGGTGTTCAGCAAGCCGGGCCGGGTCACATAGCCCAGTGTCTGGGGTCAGCAGCTCCCTCTGCATCCACCAAAGGGCCTGGTTGATGATGCCCTTGGCCAATTGCCTCTGCTCCTCCGTGCCTTTATTGAGATCATGTGCCACGGAGGCACTGTAGGCCTCAGTGGGGTTGAGGGGGGCCCTCATGATGGCACTCGCCTCCTGAATCATTTTGAGGCTGGCTTCCTCCACTGCCCCCAATTTCTTCTTACGGCCTGGTGGCCTAATATAAAGGGGAGGAGCCTGGCTGGTGGTGCTTGTCCTGGGGAGCTGCTGAACGCCACTGGGCCCGGCCTCCTCCTGGCTGCCACTGACCCCTTCGTCCTGGCTGACAGTGAGGAGAGGATCTGCCACCTCCTGGCTGGTCTCTTCTTCCTGTGTAAAAAAAAGGGACATGTTGTAATATATTTATGAATATAATCACTCACATTTTCATGCTTGAATCTTATTTTTTGCCTTGAATTTAAACTTGAAAACAGACTCACCCTCTGACCCCTGCAGTTGTCATCCCTGACACCTATTTGTTTGCCCACGACTTTAGATTTTTACTTCCCAGCTTGTATTTTATTAACCAATATCAAGTCAAGAATCAAACAATAATTAATATTATTACATAAATAGTTATGAAACTACTATACCTCATCATCGTAGAGGCGCAGATCTGCCTCTCTGTCAGCCAGGCCCTCTTCATCCGACTCTGCAGGGCTGTGGTGATCTGGGGAAGTCCCGCTGGAAGGTAGCATGGAGGGAAGGTTGGGATTCAGACTTGACATAGATGGCCTGCCTTCCAGTTGATCCCGCAAAAATGACATCTGGCTGTAATACCACAGCTTGGGTTCCTTTGGTGGTCTTGCTGCTGCTCCAGATCTTAGCTGCTTTTGGTGAGCTTTGTACGCTCTCCTATATGTGCCCCTGAGGTTGGCAAGTTTATCCTTCACCATGTTGGCACTGCATTCTGGCACCCATGTCCTCATGTATGCTGCTAGCTGTTCAAGTGCTGCCGCTCGTACGTCCTTGTTGTGGTAGGTGGGCTGCTTTGAATCCCACAGGATGGGCATTTCTCTAAATTTATCCAGCAAGTGCTGGATAATCTCTTGGGTCTGCAGGAGATCCATTGGGAAATGATGATTTAGTGTTTTTTATTCTAGATTAAAAAAATAAAAAGAAACCAAAAACACAATTAAAAAAAGCCTCAGCATTTACATTGATAGAATATGTTGTTTAAAAAGTAGTACCTATATAGAAATACAAACACAGTGTCTCTTGTTTAGAAAATGCTGGCCAGCTCTGCCCCATTGGTTGGTTTTAGCTAACATTTTTTTTATACATGCCGCCCCTTTGGTTACATTGCAGGAAATAATAGAAATGTACAACCATACACAATTATTACAAATGACAGCATTCATCAAGGCACTATTGCATGTGTAGATATCCTGCCCCTCAGCATTGATTACATGAAAGAAACTTCCTAATGACCTCTGTCCAACCAACACAGAACAATACTTGGCCTGATCTGAATACACCCTACATAATTGATAATGAGTCACAGCATTTTTGACCTCTCTATTTTGTGATGTCTACAAAAGCATTTGGGTACGAAAATCACATTCTGGTATCCAAGAGACATAATAGCTTAATAAAACTGTGCAACCAACAGACCAAACCCCCATCCCATGGCTCTACATTTTAGAGCCCGCTGCTGATCCCATGTTTAAATTTCTTACCTGCCTCTCTCAAAATCCTCGTTTGTTACGCTCGCTGAATTAACACGTAACCTACGTAATCACGTCAAGCGCCTTTTATCCACTCCGCGTATGTATGAAACGCCGCCCTCGTCACCTTTGCCATGCCCCTAATCAATTTAAAAAGTAAATATGGCGTTAACTGTGTAGGTTCTGGAATCGCGCGAATATTCTCCGCGTAACCTACGTCAATACGTTGTTGGCATTCGCGACACTCCGCATATGCAAGAATCCCCGCCCTCATCTCCGCCCCTGACGGGACATTTCCTCGTTTCCACGCCCCTAATCTCTGTGGGAAG
This sequence comes from Rana temporaria, assembly GCF_905171775.1. Classification (NCBI taxonomy): domain Eukaryota; kingdom Metazoa; phylum Chordata; class Amphibia; order Anura; family Ranidae; genus Rana; species Rana temporaria. The sequence continues at coordinate 292,277,894 of NC_053490.1, forward strand.
GAAAGATGGCGATGTCACACGAGCGGGCACGGAGCTCTCATGGCGCAAGTGAAGGGACAGAGGCAGGACCGTCCCGATCCAGGCCTAAAAGATATAAAGCCACTAATATGGCGTTTGAAGAAATGGTGGAGTTGGTTTACATCATGAGGAGGAAGGATTATGATGGTGAATGTGGGCCCTACAAAACACCGAACCGTAGAAAGTCACACATAATGGACAAGGTGGCAAGGAGAATGAGGAGAATGTTTGGTGTCACCAGGTCAAAGGAGCAACTCCGGAAGCGTTGGTCCGATTTAAAATTGAGGGAGCCACATCACATGAAGAAGATACTCAAAATTCTGCGTAAAAGTAAGTCCATATTATTTAAGGGGGGGGGGGAATGTCTGCAATAATGTGTTGACATGTATTTTTTCACATCTGCCTCCTTGGCCTGCTTGTACTTTTGAACACGTGTAGATACTGTATTGTGTTTATGTCAAATAACAACCCTTACCAAATTTCGTGAAATAGTAAACACGCGTAATATGACATTGTTTTGCAAAAATGTGACGTTACTCCAGGAACAACACACCTGGACATGGCTGACTGGCCCCAAACTTGGTTTTCCAACATTGTTGAATAGCAAAATCACAGAAATTAAATTGAGTGAATGTGACAGGCAAACAAGATTCATTCTCCAAAATGCAAATAAAGCTGATGTTTTAACATCTGGAAATGCAAAGCACCTGTGTCTCAATAATCAAAGTATATTTATTTGGAGGGTCGACGAGAATTAATGTTTTGGGGGGACATCCATGTGTGTCACTTCTTTGCAAAAAAGGGGCAGGATCAGAGCTTGGCCTAGAACTACGCCAAAAATGGAGGATTGCTGAAAGAATAAACAACCAAAAATCATCATAAATGTATCGTCTATGCAATGTGTGCGATTTATGATATCCAATATCTGTGTGCTGATGAGTATACCTTTTGTTTTTTATTATTTCTTATAGGGGAAAGAAGACGCCAGCAATTGGAGGAGGCAGAGAGGGCCAGACACCCACAAAATCAAACACCTCCACATGTTGAGCAGGAGGAGGCTGGGGAAGGAAGAGAGGAGGATGTGGAAGGAGAAGAGGATGTGGAAGGAGAAGAGGATGTGGAAGGAGAAGAGGATGTGGAAGGAGAAGAGGAAGGAAGAAAGGAGGAAGGAAGAGAGGAGGAAGAAGTAATTTTGGACTTAGAATTTATAGCAGATGAAGGGCAAGTGGCGGAAGAACAATTTGGCGAATTGAAAGAAGGTGGATTGATGGATGAAGGAGGAGTCGAAGATGATGGGGAGGTGGTGGAAGAAGGAGGAGTGATAGAAGATGATGGGGAGGTGGTGGAAGAAGGAGGAGTGATAGAAGATGAAGAAATTGGGGATGTGGAAATTATCAGGCCATCAGGTCAGTGTCACCCCTATATTAATAGGGCCAAACATATGCAGATAGGCTGGAAACTATTTACATATTTTGAATGCCAATTTGTTTCTTTTTAGGGGATGAAGATGGTGTAGCACATTTTTCACGTGCAAGTGCTTCTATAATTGTACAGCAAGTAATGGAGTGCAGCACGGAAATGGACAATATGCGGGAAAGGATGCTAGTCATGGAGCAGAATGTGCGAAATGTCATTTCAGAGTGTAGCACGGAAATGGACAACATGCGCCAAAGGATGCTAGTCATCGAACAGAATTACAAAAATATCATTGACATGATGGGCCGTGTCAAAGACTGAACCACAGAAGCCCATCCCCCGCCCATCCCCCGCCCACAAAACCCTTTTTAATTTTTGTACTTTATAATACGCCAAAATTTCTAAATGCACACACAGTGTGCCAATATGTGCTATCTGCCATCACAGACTATCTATTGTCTGTGCTTTGTGGGTACAAACCCCTCCTCGATCCTCAAGTAGTTGAGAGGAAGGGTTTGCTCCCACAAAACACAGACATTGATCACCCATGATGTCAGATAGCACATGTGGCCATTTGTCTGTTTAACCAATGACATTTGGCGAGTTTTCACTGAATGTGTGCATTTAGAAATTTTGGCGTGTTCCAGTGTGAAAGCACACCATCCATGACTGACTGCTGTTCTTTTTTTAAATTTTTGTTTGGTGTTGATCTTTTTTGGTTTGTAAATGTTTACAGTTTCAGATCACAAAACGAACAAGAAATCTCACCTAAAGAAATAAGTTAACGAATTTTCTTAAAAAAAAAAAAAAAAATTTTTGTTGTGTTAAAATCTTGTTTAAAAAATTATACACAAACAAATACAAAGCCAAAAAAAGTTTTGTATAAAAACAATACCCAAACATTTCTAAATGTAAATAAATGTCTTCGAAACAAATACCCAAAAAATAAAAAAATATAAAAAATAACCAAAAAAATTTATACATAAATTAGTCTGGGTTATTGAAAACCAAACTAAATAAGAACTTTAATTTTGAACCTAAGTCTAAAAAAATTATGTTTAGAAGTGTGTATATATATATATATATATATATATATATATATATATATATCTATATCTATCTCTAGAGATAGATATATAGGAGACAAGCCCAAAAATTCTTGCGTATAGTTTCAGTGAAATTATTCTTACATTGTGTTTCGATCAGTATTATTGCTAATCACTGTCAATAAAGACAAAAAAAATAATAATTCAAAGCCAATATTTTGTCCCAAAAATTTGCAGGAAATTTTTTCAGCCAAATAATACACATTTCTTGTTAAAAAATGACTAAAATAAAAAAATGTAATTGTGACATCAAAAGCAGAAAAATGAGTGGCTTCTTATTTCTAGACTGAATACCCAGTTAGTAGATGAGTGAATAATGTGCAAATGTGGTTAGTTAATACATCTGAGTAAGTAAATCTGGCACTAGAAGTGCACTATTTTTGGAGAGAACCTGGAAGACAGAAAAATAGAGAAAAAGCAGTAATGACAAACAACTGTATAAAGTCCAATGGTCTAATTATTTATTAGTTGTGAGAATATTCCTTTCTTTGGGGGCCGAATTAGAAAGAAATATGATCTGGCATAGCAATGGCCCCCCGACCCATGAAGTACTCAACATATTTGTCGCGTACCTCACGAGCAGATTGGGGGGCCAAGCCAGCGCGACCAGTGTCCAGGCCAGGAATGTTCTCTGAGGGTAGTCCTGCCTCAGAGCCCATGGAGGCTAGGTACGTCTGGGAGTGCCTGCGTAGAAAATTGTGCAAAATGCAGCAGGCAAATATAATGGTGTTCAATTTATATTCCGCCAAATGTATCGATGTCAGGAACAGGCGGAACCGGTTGCTGAGGATCCCAAAGGCATTCTCGACTACCCTCCGAGCCCTGGACAACCGAAAATTGAACACACTCCTCTCTGAGGTGAGGGTCCTCTGGGGAAAAGGCTGCATTAGGTGAGGTCCAAGGCCGAAAGCCTCGTCCGCTAGGAACACAAACGGAAGTCCTTCCACATTATCTTCATCTGGTGGCAATGCCAGACCACCAGTTTGGAGACGATCATAGAAATCAGTCCGTGCGAACACTCCCCCATCTGACATCCGGCCGTTCTTCCCCACGTCCACATATAGAAACTCATACTGTGCCGACACCACCGCCATCAACACAATACTATGATAACCCTTGTAATTATAATAGTAGGACCCCGAGTGGGGTGGGGGCACAATGCGGACGTGTTTCCCATCTATTGCTCCACCGCAGTTAGGAAAATCCCACCGCTCGGCAAATTGGGAAGCCACAGACTGCCATTCCTGTGGTGTGGAGGGTAGCTGTGGGGACAAACAAAAAAAGAGATTTAGTACTTTGGCACATAAACATTGCAAACATAATCCTACAAGCATCCTTGTGCAACTTTACATTTTTAAAATAGCATTTACAAATTATGAAGGGAGAATTTCGGGGCACAAATATATAGGCCCACTTAATTAATAAGAGACTCCACAGCCCTCTGATGGGGACAAAAACACTTTGAAGGGGGGGTGGGGGGTGTTTAAACTGTTTTTAGAAAACAAAAAAAAAAAAAAAAAGTGGCATGGTGGGGGTTGGCCCGAAGATAGCATGCTGGACAGGTTAATATTGGGTAAGATCAAAATATGCAGGTAGGCCAAAATAAAAAGAACATGTAAAAGCTGATATCAACATGCATAGGGAGAAAAGGGAACGTTAGTTAAACACACAGCATATCTGGGAAATAAAATAAAAAGTTAGTTTGCATAATTATTAAAGACACATTGTGAGGTTAAAATGAGGAAACTTACCTTCATATACTCCTCGTGCATAACTTTAATGATGGCAGCACACGTGTCCGGTATGATGACCCCAAGCGCCTGCGGAGAGATGCCTGTCGAGAACTTGAGGTCCTGCAGGCTCCTCCCAGTCGCCAGGTACCGCAACGTGGCAATAAGCCTCTGCTCGGCTGTGATGGCTTGGCGCATCACAGTGTCCTGCCTCGTGATATAGGGGGACAGAAGTTCCAGCAGACTGTTGAATACGGGGTCCGTCATGCGGAGAAAATTCCTATAGTCATTAGGATTATTCTCCTGGATTTCCCTAAGCAGAGGCATATGAGAGAACTGGTCACGCTGGCGCAACCAATTCTTGGTCCAGAAACGCCTCCGCCCCCTGTTTCTGGCCAAAGTACTGGAATAATGAACATATCCAGCAGCCATCCCATAAACAGCACCAACTCGCGAAAATTGACGCTGCTGCTCCATCATGGCTTCAAACCGGCCGGCTGGTCAGTCAAGAACACACTCCAACAGAAAGCACAATCAAATCCAGCGGGACCTGCAAAGAACGCACGACACACAGATACGAACGCACAGTACGAATCTGCAAAGCAGAACGAACTGCACGCCTGCACCCGAATGCCAACTACGTACCCACAAGCACACGCACTGAACGAGAAAATACTACCTGCTAAAGCCTGGAGACCGAGAAGCGCGAATCAGCTCTAACCAAACCTTCACTAACACGAGCAAAGCCGTAACTAGCAAAAGCGGAACAGAGGGCGTCGCCATTGACTTTGGCCTTTCCCTTTATAGTGACGTCAAACGTGGATTACGTGCACGCGTTCAGGTCCGCAGGGAAATATCGTCCGCTGGTGTGTACAAGCCAGCGGGCCAAATGAAAAAACAGCCTTGTACGCCGGAAACAGCCCGTCGGACATTTCGAGCGAACATGTTTGGTCGTGAGTACTCGGCCTAACACTGACCTGTCCTGACCAACACTGACCTGTCCTGTCCAACACCAACACTGACCGGTCCTGTCCAACACCAACACTGACCTGTCCTGTCCTGACCAACACTGACCTGTCCTGACCAACACTGACCTGTCCTGACCAACACTGACCTGTCCTGACCAACACTGACCTGTCCTGACCAACACTGACCTGTCCTGACCAACACTGACCTGTCCTGACCAACACTGACCTGTCCTGACCAACACTGACCTGTCCTGACCAACACTAACACTGACCTGTCCTGTCCTGACCAACACTAACACTGACCTGCCCTGTCCAACACCAACACTGACCTGTCCTGTCCAACACCAACACTGACCTGTCCTGTCCAACACTAACACTGACCTGTCCTGTCCAACACTAACACTGACCTGTCCTGTCCAACACTAACACTGACCTGTCCTGTCCAACACTGACCTGTCCTGTCCAACACTAACACTGACCTGTCCAACACTAACACTGACCTGTCCAACACTAACACTGACCTGTCCAACACTAACACTGACCTGTCCAACACTAACACTGACCTGTCCAACACTAACACTGACCTGTCCTGATCCCACATACACTGACCTGTCCTGTCCCACATACACTGACCTGTCCTGACCCACATACACTGACCTGTCCTGACCCACATACACTGACCTGTCCCACATACACTGACCTGTCCTGACCCACATACACTGACCTGTCCTGACCCACATACACTGACCTGTCCTGACCCACATACACTGACCTGTCCCCGGGCCCACAGTAACCTCAAGCCAAAGGGTTCATTCCACCCCACCAGGGGAGGGGGGCCAAGAGCCTAAATCAAACCTCCACTTGACTGCCTCAAGGCCTGCCCTTGTCTCACACTTCAGCATAATTCCTTCAAGACTTAAAGCGGAGGTTCACCCAAAAATCAACTTTCTGTCACTAGATCCAGCATACTGCTGACATCTGCAGTATGCTGGATTTTTTTTTTTTGTACATATCGTTTTAGCGGTCTTTCTTCTCCGGCTCTGAGCAGGGAATCCTGCGGGGAGTAGGCGTTCCTAAATCAAGCGCAGTTGATTGATGGGCTTGGATAGCGTGTCACGCCATCCGGAAAAAGCCGACGTGACTCTCGGCTGCTTACGGCACCTGCTGTGTAGAGCTGACTGCGCAGGCGCCGTAAATTGCCGAGAGTCACGTCGGCTATTTTCGGATGGCGTGACGCGCTATCCAAGCCCGTCAAACAACTGCGCTTGATTTAGGAACGCCTATACCCGGAAGGATACGCCGCTCGGAGCCGGAGAAGAAAGACCGCTAAAATGATATGTACAAAAAAAAAAAATCCAGCATACTGCAGATGTCAGCAGTATGCTGGATCTAGTGACAGAAAATGGATTTTTGGGTGAACCCCCGCTTTAACCTGGGATTTAGAAATTAAATTCTGTTTGGGGAGTATAACTGACAACCATAAAAAAAAAACATGTTAAGAACATTAAATACATCTATTCGTCGCAGAGATGGTAATTAGGGCTTACTTGGAGTTGGACTAGCAGCTGAAAATTACTGACCGCCCTGCGGCGCATGGCCGAGACGTGGTCCGACTCCTAAGTTGTCCGGGGCGGGTGGTGTGTCCTCCTGGGCCGGCTCTCCCCTGTAGTCACTCACGCTGGCTGGCTGGCTGCTTTAGCCGTCGACTGGCTTAGCCGTTCTCCACACCTTCTCCTCGGTCACACAGACTGTTAGCTGTGCCGTCAGGGAAGTCAAGCTTAGCGCGCTTTGTCTCCCCCAGCCATGCGTGACGCGTCATCACGTCCCGGCTGCGGATTTGTCCACTGTGATGTCCATCATAACAGCACAGCGCGCCTATGATGGACATCTCACTGGCCAATCCTGGGATCGTGGGCGCCGGGCGGGACCGTGATGTCGATGGATGCGTCGCACTCGCACGGCACAGGACAGTGAGCTTGACTGCACTTGACAGTTTTTAATGGGACCGGCCGATTCAGGGCTAATAATGTTAAAATAAATAGCCGAGACTCGGGGCTTTTCGGGGTACCATTCGGGGCTCCAGCCCACCAAGCCCCGCCCTAACGACGCCCCTGTGTGCGGTATTTACCCATGACACCGTTCAGTATTTTATCTCATGACATGATTTCCAGTAGGTTGGAAACAATGGAGATGGATAAGAACCCCTGCCAGTTTTTATTGTTGTCTGTGCCCCGCATTAGGGAGATTCACTCTCTCCCTATTGTTACTGTTTCTCCTTATCACTGAAAGTGAAAGGAACATAAATTCCCACATTTTGGGTTGACATCAGAACACTAATAGTTGAGAAATCTCCCCAATAGGACACAGATGGGTTCTAACCCTCAATGTCTATCCAAAATGAAAGAGACAGGTTTGTCTTTAGTTTTACTTTAAAGTCATTTTTGCTGTGATATTTGGCGAAGTCATTGCTATATCTTTTCACATGTCTGTTTTATCTTGTTAAAGAATAGCCATTGTCATTCTCTGATGTTTTTGAAAGTGTCACTTTGGTTTCTATCTGTCAGACCTTCAAATTGATGATATCCCTCTCCTAACAGCTAAAGTTCCACTCCTTGTAAGAATACTTGTCTATTCCTAATCCCATTCTGTCTTCCGAATATTTGAGCCAAAGATATCTTTAAATATAATTGTGAAAAAGTAAAGTATGCACACTACATACAGCATGTTCTACCAAGAGATTATACATTGTGATGGGCATGTACATTGTATTATGTTTGGAGTGTTTGTTAAGTTTTATGAAGTGATTGATCTATATGCTTGTATATACACTTTCTGAAAATCTAGTTAAATTGCAGGAGAAAATAGACATATTTTACTACATGTAATAGGATGGATTTACTAAAGGCAAATAGACTGAGCACTTGCAGTTGCTCCAGTGCTTAGTAAACGAGGGGAAGCTCTGCTGACTTCCATTGTCTAATCATGTGCAAGCAAAAATGCATTTTTTTTATTTTGTTTTTTTTTGCTTGTGATTGGGTCTTCTTTGTAAAGTAAAGTTTTACCTCATTCCCTACGCTCTGCAGCAACTTGCAAAGTGCACCATCTATTTGCCTTCTGTAAATAAAACCCAACGATTCTGTGTTTTCCATATTTATGTTTCTATGCATTAAGCCTCATACACATGACCCGGTTTTCCTGGCAGGAAAACTGGCAGGAGAGCATTTGGCTGGGAATCCCGGCCGTGTGTATGCTCCCTAGCAGTTTTCCAGACAGGAAAACTGCCCGGGAAAAATAGAGAACCTGCTCTCTATTTTCCCGTCGGGATTCCCGGCAGAGTGTTTCCTGCCGAGAAAACCGGTCATCTGTATGCTTACCTGTTCCATGCTAAACCCGCGAATGCTCGATAAGAGTTTGACGCATGAGCGGTAGCATACAAGTTTAGTGTGGGGTGTAGCAAGATGGCGGTGACGGCATCGAATGTGACGAGCGCCGGCTCGTTGTAGTCGATGACGTCACTGTGTTCTTGCCATTCAAAAGAACAGCGGTTCTATTGAATGGCCGTCTGTATGCACAGCAAGTTTGCCAGGAATCCCGTCAGGATAACCAACGTTTTTTTCCTGACGAGATCCCGGCCGTGTGTACAGGGCTTCACTGTTGAAAGAACTGATCCAAAAAGGTAGCGGCTACTCAAAATTTACTATTACTTCCGCTTTAAAAGCAGGTGACCCCATGAAATGCCACATTTGGCATGTCATTTTTTAGGGGGAGGCGGAAACCCTCTTTTTAGAGGATTTCAGCTCCCACTTCCTCACGGGGCTCCGCAGCGCCAGAAGGAAGTTCACCTCTCCCCCCTCCCTCTCGGCAATCATCTAGGACACGTTACAGGTCCCAGATGATTGCTTAGCCAATCACGGCATGTGGCATTGCTCGCACATGCACAGTGCGTGCCCACAGTCATGATGCCGGCGCGGCAGAGAGGAGGGGGCGACGAGAGGGGCTTTCAAACGCCCACATCGCTGGAACCTGGTACAGGTGAGTGTCCGATTAATAAAAGTCAGTAGCTAAACTTTTTGTAGCTGCTGGCTTTTATATAGGTGGAACTCCGCTTTAATAAATTTGTGTGCCCACCAGCTCCCAACTGCCCTGCCACCCCCACCCAGCTCCAGAGTGCTCTACGCTGTGTGTGCACATTGGTAGTGGGTATGCAAGGGTGGGTCCATGGGATCATTTAAAGGGATGAAGCCACCTGAAGACAGGAATCTGAGCTGAAGGAAAATTAACAGAGGAAATTTGCAACAACCACAGGCCTGGGAAAAAAAGTACACAGCAAACATTCTAAATGCTAAGCTCTACAGCACTATATGTTTTTTTTATAGTTACATAGTTACATAGGGCCAGATTCTCGTAGAACTCCGGCGGCGTAACGTATCGTGCTTACGTTACACCGCCGCAATTTTTCAGCGTAAGTGCCTGATTCACAAAACACTTTCCTGTAAACTTGCGGTGGTGTATCGTAAAGACGTCTGGCGCAAGCCCGCCTAATTCAAATGGGGCGTGTACCATTTAAATTAGGCACGCTCCCGCGCCGAACGTTCTGCCCATGCTCCGTTTGCAATTTTCCCGACGTGCTTTGCGCGAAATTACGGCGCCCCGACGTGTTTGTGAATGTCGACGTGCGTAACGTACTTACGCCGTACTTACGGCGAAAAAAAAAATTTAAATTCGAAGCTGGAATGATGGCCATACTTTAACATGGCTGGTGTAAAGTTAAGCAATGAAAAAGATTGCTTAACTTTGCGACGGGAAAAAACGACGTTACGCACGCGAGTAGGTTCGTGGATCGCCGTAAATGCTAATTTGCATACCCGACGCAGGAAAACAACCCGAACTCCACCCAGCGGCGGCCGAAGTATTGCAGCCTAAGATCCGAAGGCGTACGAAGCCGTAAGCCTGTCGGATCTTAGCCAAAAGCCATCGTATCTTGTTTGTGGATCACAAATTAAGATACGACGCGGCAAATTTGAAAATACGCCGGAGTATCAGTAGATACTCCGGCGTATTTGTTCTGTGAATCTGGCCCAAAGTTACATGGTTAGTCAGGTTGAAAAAAGACACAAGTCCATCCAGTTCAACCACAAAAAATAAACAAACAAATTTAAAAAACAGTACAATCCCATACACCCAACTCCATACCCACAGTTGATCCAGAGGAAGGCAAAAAAAACCAGCAGAGCATGATCTAATTTTCTACAGCAGGGGAAAAAATTCCTTCCTGATCCCCCGAGAGGCAATCGGATTTACCCTGGTTCAACTTTACCTACAAATCTTAGTACTCAGTTATTTTATGTACATTTAGGAATGTATCCAGGTCTTTCTTAAAGCAATCTACTGAGCTGGCCAGAACCACGTCTGTAGGGAGTCTGTTCCACATTTTCACAGCTCTTACTGTGAAGAAACCTTTCCGTATTTGGAGGTGAAATCTCTTTTCCTCTAGACGTAAAGAGTGCCCCCTTGTCCTCAGTGTTGACCGTAAAGTGAATAACTCAACACCAAGTTCACTATATGGACCCCTTATATATTTGTACATTTTGATCATATCCCCCCTTATTCTCCTCTTCTCAAGAGTGAATACATTTAGTTCTTCTAATCTTTCCTCATAGCTGAGCTCCTCCATGCCTCTTATCAGTTTGGTTGCCCTTCTCTGCACTTTCTCCAGTTCTCCGATACGTTGGCAGAATGGCAGCGGTAGGCAAATGAACGTACCTGTACGTACCCTTTAAGATGTCGTGCGGCGCACTGTCCGTGACCGCGGTCACGCAAACTTGATTTTCCCTGGCGGCCCGTGATCGTGTCACGGAGAGTCGGAACGGGGGGATGCCTGTGTAAACAAGGCATTTGCCTGTTCTGCCTAGTGACAGGACACAGATTTTCTGTTCCCTGTTATCGGGAGCAGCGATCAGTGTTGTGTCATAGGTAGCCCAGGCCTAACACAGTTAGAATCACTCCCTAGGACACACTTAACCCCTTCCTCGCCCCCTAGTGGTTAACCCCTTCCCTGCCAGTGTCATTTACACAGTAATCAGTGCATTTTCATAGCACTGATCACTGTATAAATGACAATGGTCCCAAAATAGCGTCAAAAGTGTCCGATGTGCTCATATGAATCTCTCCAGAACCTCATACACTGTCTGTCACTTAGGGGGAGGGAAGGGGTAAATGTTTGGCCATGATTTTGCGGATCCTTAAAATCTATAAACTATTACCACCTAGCACCCCAGCTAAATATTCTCCCAACGTCCCACTATGGGGAAACCCATACCTACCAGAACTCATCAGAGAACCGATGGGGGATACTGGTTTAAGAAAGGGGTAAAAACAATATTGCACCTATTTACAGACAATACGTTTCGCTCGCTAAGGAATTCCAGAGAGACTTTGGACTCCCACGCATGGCCTACTTCCAATATCTACATATACGACATACTACTGCCGCACAATTCGGGCTGCGAAATATAGAGATGCATACGTCTCCACTTGAAAACTTACTGACTTATCCCTCCCACACCAAACTAGTTTCCTATTACTATAAGACTCTACTACACTCCATGACCACTAGGCTTACCACCATTGAACAAAGATGGCGCACAGACATACCTGAGCTGATGGAGGAGATCTAGGGTGAAATTCTTCTGCTCCAGGTGCCCTCCTAAAGGGACAAGGTGATCCAGACCAAACTGCTGTATAGATCGTATTTTTCACCATATTTGTTATATAGACTAAAGAAATTATCCACTCCTGTGTGCACTCGATGTGGAATGGCTGATGGCACGTTCTTTCATCTGATGTGGGAATGTGCTCCGATCAGGAAGTTTTGGTCGGATGTTACAGCTTTCATCAGCTCTGTAGCTGAGATACCAAACATTTGTAATCCTCTTAGATGTCTGCTGGGATATGTTGATGATGAAGCATTGTCCAAAAATGTGCAATCCTTTATACGCATAGTGATGTTTTACACTAAAAAAACAATACCAAAATATGGAACTCCTGGGTTACCTCAGATAGTACCATACCACCTGCCCCCTAGGGCACAACTCGTAATAGGGATATTATGGTCCAATTACTGCCAGTGCCTACGCCCTGACTAGATTAAAGTATGCTGTGTGCTGATGTTTTCTGTGTACTGTTTCACGCTATTCACCTGTATACCTGATTAATGTATTGTACTATATTTGCAGCAATGTTCGCTATGACTATATGCCTGTGTAACTATTACGTGTAATGTTTATAAAAAACAATAAAAAAGTTAACCTTTAAAAAAAAAAGTGGCCGATGCGTCCACCATAATGTCACAAGAAAAATCACAGATCGCCGCCATTACTAGTAAAAAAAAAATACTAATAAAAATGCCATAAAACTACCCGCTATTTTGTAGATGCTATAACTTTTGTGCAAACCAATCAATATATGCTTATTTCAAAAATATGTGGATGAATACATATCAGCCTAAAGTGAGGAAATATTTTTTTTTTATATATATATATATTTTTGGGGGATATTTATTAAAGCAAAAAGAAAAAAATATTGCTTTTTTTTTTTAAATGTACGTTTTTTTTTGTTTACAGCGCAAAAAATAAAAACCGCAGAGGTTATCAAATACCACCAAAAGAAAGCTCTGTTTGTGGGAAAAAAAGGATGTCAATTTTGTTTGGGTGCAAAGTCGCATGACCGCTCAATTGTCAGTGTCGAATCGCAAAAAATGGCCTGGTCATTGGGCAGCCGAATCCTCCGGGGCTGAAGTGGTTAAATATAAATGGGGGAAGTAATGTGCAAAGAAATCATTGGAAACATTGACCAACTTATATAAGGTTGCATTGAAAATATCCAGTTTATGCCTATTGGAAAAAAATGTGTGATTCTGAATTCTATCTCCCAGTACAGATAAAGATCTTCATTTATCTCTTAAACAGACAATAATAAGTTTCAGGTATGACCAGTGTCTACTGTAGACCCATGTTTCACCTTTGTTAATCTTTCGCTATGGACCCTTCCGGACTTTTTAATAATGTGTGTGACCCTTCAAGGTACAAGTATGAATGTAAAAGAAAAAAGGTCAGTGACAGTGCAAGCAATTTCTTTTTTCCAAGTAAACAGCAGATTGAAACATCAACGACATAGTTATATATACAATATACAGTGAGAGCAAATAATAAAACCTATTCTTTCTTATTTGAAGACTTATTACCAATGGACTGACTCTGCTGGAAAATAAATGTTACACCCCCATAGCATTGTTTATGCTTCCCTCTCTTGACAGGCAGAGCCTCATTATATTCTTTCCATTGAAAGAAATGTACAATACCAAACTATAAAGTTTCTTTAGGATTAAAGAAGAAGTATAGCCAAAGCAATTTTGGCCATACTTCTATGGATCACAGGATTGCAGTTCGTTCTACACCCCTGTGACCTGTTTCCAGTTGACAGCTAAAGCCTGCTGTTGGCTGATGTCACTCAGCTGGTTTAGGCTTGAGAAAGAAAGTCACAGCTCTCTGCTCAGAGCGGGGGGGGGGGGGGGAGAACTGAGCGATCAGCAATGTTTGATCACTCAGTTTTCTGGGTAGAACTAGCAGGATACAGCTGCAGCTGGAATTGTTGTTACAGCCGTCTAGGAGAGTATGGTTTATTTTTTCAGATTCCCATACTTCTCTTTTAAGTATAATGCTACGTACACACGACCGTTTTTAATGTCATGGAAAAAAACGACTTTTTTCTCGACGTGATTCTTGTCAAGCCTGCCTTGTATACACACGATCGTGAAAAAAAAATGTGCGCTGACGTACAACACATACAACGGCACTATAAAGGGGAAGTTCCATTCGGATGGCACCACCCTTTGGGCTGCGTTTGCTGATTTTGTGTTAGAAAAAGTTTGGTGAGAGACGATTCGCACTTTTCAGTCTTCACGCTTTTCAGTCTGTTACAGTGTGACGAATCTCCATTACAAACGCTCGTTTTACCAGAATGAGCGCTCCTGTCTCATTACTTGCTTCTGAGCATGTTTTTTTTTTTTTTCCGTCGTTAAAGCCTACACACAACCGTTTTTCACGGCGTGAAAAACAAACATGTGAAAAACGACGAGAAAAATTAGAGCATGTTCGAACTTTTTAATGGCCATTTTTCACGTCGAGAAAAATGCTCTGGAGCCTACACATGATCATTTTTAATGACCAATTTAAAAAAAAAAAATTCTCGTCTTGAAAAACGGCCGTGGATAGAGCAAGGGAGGTTTTTTTTTGCCATCTGTGTCCCATTTCAGAGATTTCCCTTCCTGCCCCATAGCCAAATAGGGAGGGAAAGGAAATCCCTGCAATTTAAAGAAATCCCTTGGGACTAGAACTGGTGCCCCCATTGGAAGATTTCCTCTCTATTACTTTTTTGGGGACAACTCAAAATTTGGAGTTTTATTTACTTTCAATAATAATGGTAAACAGGACAAACAAAAGTCATTTTCTGTTATCCTCCAGAGGAATTTGTAAAAAAAACTATTAACATTTTTGTGCTAGTTGAGGGGAGTATGGTCTTCGTGACTCATTTGCTCCGCATTGATTTTTAACAAAGATATTTCCACGAACAAATGTGAATCTGAAGATGAGAAAAACATTTACAGGGATCCTACTATATGTTTTCACAAGGGGTACAGTATCAGTTTCTGTCTTTTCAACCACTTAAGCCCCGGACCATTATGTAGCCTCATGACTGGGCCACTTTTTGCGATTCGGCACTGCGTCGCTTTAACTGACAATTGCACAGTCATTCGACGTGGCTCCCAAACAAAATGTACGTCCTTTTTTTTCCACAAATAGAGCTTTCTTTTGGTGGTATTTGATCACCTCTGTGTTTTTTTTTGCGCTATTCAATATTTTTTACTTTTTGCTATAATAAATATCCCCCAAAAATATATAAAAAATACTTATTTTTTCCTCAGTTTAGGCCGATACGTATTCTTCTACATATTTTTGGTAAAAAAAAATCACAATAAGCGTTTATTGATCGGTTTGTGCAAAAGTAATAGTGTCTACAAAATAGGGGATAGTTTTATGGCATTTTTATTAATATTTGTTTTTTACTAGTAATGGCGGCGATCAGCGATTTTTATTGTGACTGCAACATTATGGCGGACACATCGGACACTTTTGACACATTTTTGGGACCATTGTAATTTTTACAGCGATCAGTGCTATAAAAATCCACTGTTACTGTGAAAATTACACTGACAGTGAAGGGGTTAACCACTAGGTGGCCCTGTAGGGTTTAAGTGTGCCCTAGTCATTGATTCTTATTGTAGGGGGGATGGGCTACACGTGACAAGACAGTGATCACTGCTTCCGATTACAGGAAGTGGTGATCACTGTCATTGTCACTAGGCAGAGCTTGTTTACATCAGCATCTCCCCGTTCTTCCTTACCGTGAAACGATTGCGGATATCCCGCGGCGATCGAGTCCGTGGGACCAGTGGAGGGGCTCACGGAGCTTGCAGCGGGCGCATTTGCGCGTCCACAATGCCACGTTCTTAAAGGGGACATATATATACGTCCTTCTGCCTGTCCGTGCCATGCTGCCGACGTATATAGTTGTGCGCTGGTCAGCAAGCAGTTAATAGGTCTGCAGAAACTGCTGTTGTGTTTTAATTAGTTTTGTATTTGTAATGAGTTTTAAAAGTTATGTTTATTTCAGATTAGAATACTAGAATATGGGTAAAAGTCAGTGGTGTGATATCTTGAATACTTCCACAAAGCTCCACATTCAAATTTTTGCAATTGAATGTTATTTTGAGTGTAAGGATGCCTATACTTGTGGAATTATTATTAAAGCGGATGTCCGCTGAAAAAAAAAATATTAAAAGCCAGCAGCTACAAATACTGCAGCTGCTGACTTTTAATATTAGGACACTTACCTGTCCTGGAGTCCAGCGCCGTCCGCAGCAGAGGACCAGCGATCGCTCGTCACTCTGTTGCCCCCCCCCCGCCATCCTCAGTGAGGGAACCAGGAAGGGCTTCACTGCCCGGTTCCCTACGGCACATGCGTGAGTCACGCTACATCTGCCGATTGGCTCCCGCTGTGTACTGGGAGCCGAGTGTTCCCAGAACACAACCCGGGGGGGGACGGGAGGTGACGTCATGCCCACAGTCTGCCTGAGACTGTGTGGCCGGAAGTGGGTGCAAATACCTGCCTTTAGACAGGTATCTGCACCCCCTTCCCCCTGAAAGGTGTCAAATGTGACACCGGAGGGGGGTAGGGTTCCGATCAGAGGGAGTTCCACTTTAGGGTGGAGCTCCGCTTTAAGTACATTTTTCTGTATCCTTGAAAAACATCTGATTCTTATCACAAGTTACTTATCATGTTCTTATCAACACTTCAGAATATGTACAAAACAGAAAAATCGAGTTTTAAAGTATCAAAGCTCTTTCAGCTTTTTCATATGAATAAATACAATATAGGAGTTGAAGTATAGCAGAAGTATGAAGCCACTCTGAGCAATCTCATCATGTTTATTTATATACTGTGTAGACTGAGTTCCTTCAAATGGAAGCCAGAGTCGTTTCACAGAGAGCTTTTAGAAAGATATATTTTTAGGTAGATATTCACCCGCTTTATGAAACATTTTCATTGTTCAGTCTTTTTGAGTTATAACATTATATTATAAGATCAGGTATGAAATGATTGCACATTCGTTTCACAAACTCCTATATCTTAACTAAATGAATGGGTTTGATTTAATAAAGAAGCACAACTTTCACTAAAATCTTTGAAATTGTATTTAGTTTAGTCATTTAATTATGTGTAAACGAGATCCCCTATTTGTTTTTTAACCTGGACTGTAGCTGAAAACTGCTGTTGAACTATTATTCTTTTGCAATGGGGACAGGGTTAAACTGAATATTCATTAATGCAGGAGTGCAGCAGGAGACCACTTTGTAATTATTTAGCTGGATTCAGGTCTGGCGGCCTAATTTTGACCCGGCGTATTTACGCTACGCCGCCGTAAGTCAGAGAGGCACGTGCTGTATTCACAAAGCACTTGCCTCCTAAGTTACGGCGGCGTAGCGTAAATGGGCCGGCCTAAGCGCGCCTAATTCAAATGAGGAACAGGGGGGCGTGTTTTATGTAAATGATTCGTGACCTGACGTGTTTGACGTTTTTAACGAACGGCGCATGCGCTGTCCGTGGACATATCCCAGTGTGCATTGCTCCAAAGTACGCCGCAAGGACGTATTGGTTTCGACGTGAACGTAAATTACGTCCAGCCATATTCACGGACGACTTACGCAAACGACGTAAACATTTCAATATTTGACGCGGGAACGACAGCCATACTTAACATTGGCTAGGCCAGCTTTTTGTTCGACTAACTTTACGCCGAAAAAAGCCTTACGTAAACGACGTAAAAAAATGCGCCGGGCCGGGCGGATGTACGTTTCGGAATCGGCGTATCTAGCTAATTTGCATATTCTACGCCGAAATCAACGGAAGCGCCACCTAGTGGCCAGCGTAAATATGCACCCTAAGATACGACGGCGTAGGAGACTTACGACGCTCGTATCTTAGCCTAATTTAAGCGTATCTGGTTTTCAGAATACGCTTAAATTTGCGACGGCGTAGATTCAGAGTTACGACGGCGTATCTACTGATACGCCGGTGTAAATGTCCCTGAATCTAGCTAATGGTCTTTAAAGTGTCCCCAGTGCAGGGGGCATCCATCTTGGCTGGGTCTGGATTGATCCTGGAAGTACAGTGATTGGCTGCTGCAACAAAGCAAGCAGAGGAGGGCTGGCAGGCTGCTGAGAGGAAGGAAGAGGACAGCCTTAAAGCAGGTGATGAAAAAAGAGACTGGACTACTGGCTGACCAGAGAAACTGGAATGCTGGATGAATAGAAGCCTGACGTAGCTGACCACAATTAAATGAGACCTCAGAGAGTCTGATCGCAGGACCTTACCTCAAAGATGGGAACTTTCTCTCTGGGAATGTGTTAGGTGTGATTTGGATGCCTAATGAGATCTGACTGTACTACAGAGCACTCCCTGAGAAGGACTGTCTCAATAGGATTGAAGAGAGATATCACAGCAACTCCCATTTCTGTCTGAGGCCTTTTACTAAAACAGATAAAATGTCTACAGACCCAGAGGGAGGCGTCCTGGTTTTGGTAGGAGCCTAAATCGTACAAGTTCTTCTGTTATCTGCTGGGAACTGTTGCAATCTCTTCAAAGGCCCCAACATTGCCGGCCAACGGTTTTCTTTTTTTTCATCAATTGCTGGCTAGTGTGTTAAACCTGGGACTGTTACAGCAAGTTAGGACTGCTTTTATATACTGTTGCTAGGTAAATGCAGTTCAGTTCTGTTAATTACTGATAGTCAGAATACTGCAGGTGTTTAACAATTTCTCTCAGAGTAAAGTTTTGGTCTTATTCATTATTTGTATATTATTTGTACACTTGCTAATCCTCTCTTCATTTAGGCTATGCTTGTGTAGCGCTACCCCCAAAGGAGCCGCTGGTTGATTTGGGATCAGCCTATTAAGTTACCCTGGCGTTGTCTAGGGGTGTAATTGCAGAGACTAAGGCCGAGTACTCACGGCAGGACATGTACGATGAAAACGGTCTGCAGACCGTTTCCATCGGACATGTCTGGCCGGGGACTGCCCGGGGACTTCTGTTCGATGGCTATACACACCATCGAACAGAAGCCCGCGCGTAAACATTACGCGGGGCGTGTCCGCGGTGTCGCCGCGTCGATGACGCGGTGTCGCCGCGACAATGACGCGGCGACGTGGGCGGGCCGCCTTAAAAATGCTTCCACGCATGCGTCGAAGTCATTCGACGCATGCGAGGGATGCGGGCGGCAGGACATGTACGGTAGGTCTGTACAGACGACCGTACATGTCCGGGCGGACAGGTTTCCAGCGGACTGTTTTAAAACAAGTCCGGGAAACAGTTGTCCGCTGGAAACCTGTCTGATCCGTCCCAAAATGGTCCGCTCGGGCCAACACACGGCCAAACATGTCTGCTGAAACTGGTCTGCGGACCAGTTTCAGCAGACATGTTTGGTCGTGAGTACGGGGCCAAACAGTGAGCGAAGGTCCAGACAGTGAATAAAGGTTTTTTTCAAGCTTTATTTTCCAGGCCAACACGGCCAACATCAACATCAATTGGGAAGGACAAAGTTGATGAATAGAGAGAGAGGAAGAACCTTGCAGTATCAGGCCTGGATATTAAATAGAGCAGTCAGTACTGCTCTGCATAGTACCAATTTGTAACTCGTCGCCACTCCAACTGAGTGGGTAAAGTGCCCCCGGACAGACCTTTTTTTACAGCCCTGGCAGCCGAGATGTCACTTAGGATTTCTGGGAGGAACGGGCCTCTCTCACAGACCCGGCTCTGGCCTCTGCCACAGGCCAATTACAATAACTGAGCTAGATAGATAGATGGAGCGAATCCTCCCAGTAGATTTCTGCATCGGTCACCAGATGACAGCAAACATATCTGTCAGTACTCTGGTCACCGGATCCCCAATTGGTTTGTTCAGGCTCTGTTGGACGACCTGCCTCCGGGTCCTCCTCAAACTGACTCTCCAATTGAATGGCACCCAGCCTGGGATCCTTTCAATAGAATCGGGAACCCAGACAAAATTGACTGGGGTCCCCTTGTACATCTGGATGAGGTTCCAAGTGGTCTGCAACTATAGCCAGGTGGGCCACGCTGGCGGGGTCCATGGATGCGTGCACCCTGAAGGTGGATGCCGCACCTGGAACGGGGACCCCGTGAAGATTTTAGAACACATGACACCTGTCACAGATATACTCCTCTCCAGCACGCTCCGCGAGGGATAAGCTCCTCTGATTGGCTGCTGGAGAAACTTACTCTGCCAGAACCCCTCTGGCGCCAACTGCTGGCCAGGAATGACATTGCATCCCTGAACCACAGTCTGACCCAGTGGACATTTCTGGAATGACAGAAGTCCCAAAATGTAAACAAATAGTGAATGGGAGCAAGGTAACTCTCCCATTCCCCACTAACTTTAGCGTAGTGCCCATACTGAAAGTAAAGGGGCACTACACTTGGACTAATAATTTCTTTGGAATATATCAAAGTGTTTTGGTAAGTGCTTGGTGAGTAAGGTGTGTCATCTTCAAGTGTATAGAGAAATCACAAATCAATTAAGCCACTCCCCTGGGAGTAGCACTACATTCCTCACATGATTGGGTGTTGAAAATAAACACTGGTTTGGTTTGCTAATAAGGCCTCATGCCCATGCCCCTACCCATTCACCTGGGGAAAAAAGTGTCAATAAAAAAACACACTACAAAGGGTTTTAAAGTATTTTTTTATGCAGCTCTGGGGGTCTCTTGTGACTTTGGGGGTCTGTTCCGACTTCTCCGCTCTCTCCAGCCTCTTCTCTGTGCTCTCTGGCCTCTTCTCCCACTGTCTGGTGTCTTCTCCCGCTGTCCGGTGTGTTCTGCCAGGCTCCTTACCTACTTTCTGCTCTTTTGCGCACTCTTTTGCTAGCTCTTGCCCATTCTTCTCTGTCGTCTTCTTCCCTCTGCTCCTTTTCCAATGTTGACCCAACGCTCTCACTCACTGTAATGCTGTGACTTACATAGGCATGGGGTGGGGTCACCGGGTGATGTCATCTGGTGACCCTGCCCCTTATGATGTCACTGTCCCATCATGCCCCGGGACCATGCCTATATAAGACGACAGAGAAGACCAGGCAAGAGCTAGCAATAGAGCGGGCAAAAGAGCAGAAGATACCGGAGGAGCCTGGCAGAAGACACCAGACAGCGGGAGAAGACACCAGACAGGGGGAGAAGAGGCCAGAGAGTGCTGAGAAGAGGCCAGAGAGAACGGAGAAGTTGGAACAGATCCCCTAATTTGGAAGAGACCCCCAGAGCTGCCTAATAAATTACTTTAAAAACCTTTGTAGTGTGTTTTTTTATTGACACTTTTTTCCCCCAGGTGAATGGACCTGCCGGGCTGCGTGCTCAGATATGGGTATGGTATGGATCTTTGGGGGGACCCCCACACCATTTTTTATGTTGGTGGGTTCCTCTTAAGTTCCATACCAGACCGAAGGGTCTGGTATCGTCTTTGGGGGAACCCCGCGCAAATGTTTGTTTCTTATTTTCGCAGGTTTCCCCCCTCAAGATTCTCAGCACACAAGTCGCACCGCAAGTCAGATCCTCTTGATCTGACTTCTGGTGCGACTTTTGGAATTAATGGACTTCCATAGGGAACCATTGATTTTGAATAGAGACAGAAACGGCGGACAATGCTTAACACAACGTTAATCCTCGTTAAATCGCGTTTAACACCTTTTGCCGGCGTCTGACGTTTTTACAGCTCTAGCGCTGGAGCTTTAGAACGCACTGATCCTGTTTTTTTTTTTTTTGCAGCTTAAAAACAGCTATGCCATTTACAACTCAAAAACACCATGGTGGGCATGAGGCCATAGGCTAACATGGAGAGGCGTTTTTAAGCTGCAAAAAAGCTCATAAAAGCGGCTGCAAAAACTTCAGTTTTTTTTGGTGGTATTGTCTTCCAACAATTGGTTATTTTTTTCTTGTTTTAAATGGATCCATGTTTTGTTTCTATGAGGCAAACTAACTGACACATTAAAATAGTGGTTATCCTTGCTGCTGATGCTGATCTCTTCTAGCCTTTCACAGCCAGTTCCCCTCTACATTGGCCTGCTACAAACAACGTTATACTATACATCATTGCTTTAAACTTTTTTCCAGTTAGTGGCAATGATAAATCATGCAAATTTAGTCAAAATAATAAGAATAGGGCCTCTCAAATGCCCCCCAAACCTGTATTAGTTGAAACAGCATGTGAATAAACTGGTGCAGGAAAGATAAAAAAAATGTACTTGTTAGGCTTTAATGGATTCAAGAAAATAGAACCCATTTGCACACAGATATTAGCTCACTGTAATGTAAATAGAGATGAAAAATAGGCTTCAGCTCATATTCCCCACCTGTGTATGACTCCTCAGACACATTGTACCTGTTCTGGGGCTTAATAGTAGAGGCCATCTCTATTAAGCTCTGATATGGGCAAAACACATTTGAGGAGTCCTCTACTACAGGTGAAGACTGGAGAGTATAAGCTAAAGCCTATTTTGTATCTATATTTACATTACAGTGAGCCAGCATCTGTGTGCAGATGGGTGCCATTCTCTTAAAATGATAAATCATGTCCTCACAATGTGTGTCACATCACCCTTATCACTCTCCACATGGTTAAAGGGTGAAAAGACAGGGGAGCAATTAGAAAGCAGTTGTCACCCTGTAACAGAAAGTGCCTAAATGGTCCTAAACAAGGACCTAAATGGTAAATTCTCCATCACTAGCCTGAAAAAACGCAACAGAAAGTAAGAGGAAATTCTCCAAGGTGATGGAAAGTCCACCATGTCTATAACAGTTTTCATTGGAATAGGTGTCTTCATTACAAGATCTCTCTTCTCTGTTCTAATACCAGCTGTAAAATGGTAGATTTCCCATCATAATAATCCTGAGGGGTTGACCTAGGAGCAATGCCAAATCTGTCTTATTGGCCCCAAAAAACTTTTAGCTCTCCGAACCATTTAAGTTACAAATGTGTTTAGCTGCGGTATTTTTTAATACGGGATAATTCCTTTCCTATGCTAACAGGAAAAAATTCATTTGGACACGTGCAAAAATATTATATGGCAATTCTGGCAGCTGTTTAGAAACTTTAATTTCATAATGTTGTCATAGCTGTATTCTGTTTGTTCCTCATTTCATTTTTCAGTATTATCAGACATACTAATACAACAACAACGTGCTTGGCAAACCATAATTCAAAGTAAAATTTAATTACATAGAGTATAATCCCTGTTCACTTAGGGTATTACTGTTCTTTGAACAGTTTGCCACAGAGACCCAGTGATTTTCTTTGCTCTTATCTGGTCGTGCTTGTAATAATCCTTCTAATTGAACTGTACAAATAAACCTCTTGCAGTAAACCACGGGTTGTAATAACCCACACACTATTATGGATTAGGCAGACCCTAACTGAGAAGGACCTAATGTTTTTCTCATTGAATGCTTGTTTCTTTTGCAATTAAGTGAGTGCTGTTGTAAAGCACTAATAGTTTGTCCCATAGCATTTGTAGTTAGGTAAATTGCTAGATAATACTGGCCATTAAATAGTTTCACGATGATAACCTACTGAACTGTAAGCTAAAGCAGGACTTAAAGGGAAGCTAAAAAGAAAATGAAAAGTTGTTTTTGACCATAGTAAATATTCATCACCTAAGGTTTTTTTCTGCATTTTGTGGTTTTAAAATTAATGCGTCTGTAACCCTAAAATGAAATAAAAGCTTTTAAGCCCCGTACACATGACCATTTTTCATGTCATGGAAAAAGATGACGTTTTTCTCGACGTGATTCTTGTCAAGCCTGCCTTGCATACACACGATCGTGAAAAAAAATGCTTGAGCAAAGCGCGGTAACGTACAACACGTACGACAGCACTATAAAGGGGAAGTTCCATTCAGATGGCGCCACTCTTTGGGCTGATTATGCAAATTTCCCTTCTCATAACTTGCTTCTGAGCATCCCCGTCGTTAAAGCGTACACACAACCATTTTTCACGACGAGAAAACAACAATGTGAAAAACAATGATAAAAAATAGAGCATGTTCTAAATTTTTAATGCCAATTATTCTCATCGAGAAAAATACTCTGCAGCCTACACACGGCCGTTTTTAACGACCAATTTAAAAAATTGAATTTTTCTCGTCATGAAAAACGGTCGTGTGTACACCGCATTATTCCTTTAACCACTTGACCACTGGGCACTTAAACCCCCTTAATAACCAGACCAATTATCAGCTTTCGGTGCTCTCAAATTTTGAATGACAATTACTCAGTCATACAACACTGTATCCAAATAAAAATTGTGTCCTTTTTTTTCCCACAAATGGAGCTTTCTTTTGGTCATATTTAATCACCGTTGGGTTTTTTATTTTTTGCACTATAAAAGAAAAAAGACTGAAAATTCTGTAAAAAACTGAATGTTTCTTTGTTTCTGTTATAAAATTTAGCAAATTTGTAATTTTTCTTCATACATTTTGGCCAAAATTTATACTGCTACATATCTTTGGTAAAAATAAGTACAAATTGGTGGATATTATTTGGTCTTTGTGAAAGTTATAGCGTCCACAAGCTATGGTGCCAATATCTGAAAAATGATCACACCTGAAGTACTGACGGCCTATCTCATTTCTTGAAACCCTAACATGCCAGAAAAGTATAAATACCCCCCAAATGACCCCTTTTTGGAAAGAAGACATTCCAAGGTATTTAGAAAGAGGCATGATGAGTTTTTTGAAGTTGTCATTTTTTCCCACAATTCTTTGCAATATCAAGATTGTTTTTATTTTTATTTATTTTTCACAAAATGTTCATATTAGCAGGTTATTTCTCACACACAGCATATGCATACCACAAAATACACCCCAAAACACATTCTGCTATTTCGTCCCGAGTATGGCGATACCACATGTGTGAGACTTTTACACAGCCTGGCCACATACAGAGACCCAACATGCAGGGAGCACCTTCAGGCGTTCTGGAGCACCTAGACCAATTCTGACATTCCTCTCCTACATGTAAAAATCATCATTTATTTGCTAGAAAATTACATAGGACCCCAAAACATTATATATGATTTTTTAGCAAAGACCCTAGAGAATACAATGGCAGTCGTTGCAACTTTTTATTGTGCACGGTATTTGCACAGCAATTTTTCGAACGCGTTTTTTTTTTGGAAATAAAACAGTTTTGTGCTTTTAAAAAAAAAACAGTAAAGTTAGCCCAACGTTTTTGCATAATATAAAATATGAAGTTACGCCGAGTAAATAGATACCCAACATGTCACCCTTCAAAATTGCACACGCTTGTGGAATGGCGCCAAACATCGCTACTTCAAAATCCCCATAGGTGACGCTTTAAATATCTTTACTGGTTACATCTTTTTAGTTGGAGAAGAGGTCTAGGGCCAAAATTATTGCTCTCGCTTTAACGTTCGCAGCAATACCTCACATGTTTGGTTTGAACACCGTTTTCATATGTGGGCGGGACTTACGTGTGCGTTTGCTTCTGTATACAAGCACACGGGAACAGGGGCAGTTTAATTTTTTTTCTTTGTTGTTAATTGTACTTTATTTATTTTAGTTTGACACGTATTTCCCCAAAACTAAATGTTTTGATCACTTTTATTTCTATTACAAGGAATGTAAACATCCCTTGTAATAGGAATATAGCATGACAGGTCCTCTTTAAAGTGAGATATGGGGTCAATCTCACATCTCACCTCTAGGCTGGGAAGCCTGAAATAATAAAAAAAAAACGATCCTGGCTTCGATCGTAGTGGTGAGTCGGAAGAAGCACCGGATTGCGATGGGAGGGGGGACATCCCCTTTCGCCTCCTGTAAGAATGATCAAGAGGCAGAACAGCCGACATGATTGTTCTTATGGTGTAGAGAATTGCCGGCTGAAAAAGCTGATATCTGAATGATGCCTATAGCTGCAGGCATCATTCAGATATTCCTGCACAAATTCAAGGACGTCATATGACGGCTGGTGAGCAGGAAGTGGTTAAAACGCTTTTTTCCAGAGTATTTTCTGGGTATTGCAGAGTATTGGTCGGGTATTGCAGAGTATTGGCCGGGTATTGAAGAGTATTCGCCAAGGTATTGCAGAGTATTGTGCGGGGGTATTGCAGAGTATTGGGCGGGGGTATTGCAGAGTATTGTGTGGGGGTATTGCAGAGTATTGTGCGGGGGTATTGCAGAGTACTGGCAGGGGTATTGCAGAGTATTGTGCGGGGGTATTGCAGAGTATTGTGTGGGGGTATTGCAGAGTATTGTGCAGGGGTATTGCAGAGTATTGTGGGGGGGTATTGCAGAGTACTGGCAGGGGTATTGCAGAGTATTGTGCGGGGGGATTTCTGGGTATTGTGAGGGGGTATTGCACAGTACTGGCAGGGGTATTGCAGAGTATTGTGCGGGGGTATTGTAGAGTATTGTGCGGGGGTATTGCAGAGTATTGTGCGGGGTATTGCAGAGTACTGGCAGGGGTATTGCAGAGTATTGTGTGGGGGTATTGCAGAGTATTGTGTGGGGGTATTGCAGAGTATTGTGCGGGGGTATTGCATAGTACTGTACAGGGGGTATTGCAGAGTACTGCGCGGGGGTATTGCAGAGTATTGCGCGGGGGTATTGCAGAGTATTGTGTGGGGGGTAATGCAGAGTATTGCATGGGGGTATTGCAGAGTATTGCGCAGGGGTATTGCAGAGTATTGCAGGGATGGCTGAGCAGGGATGGCTGGATTTGTGACTGCAATAGTCCAGCCCACAGCGCTGCTGACACCCACTCTCTCCTCTCACACTGTACCGATCGGTACAGAGAGAGGAGGGAGGAACCGGCATCATCAAATGATGCCGGTTTGTTTACATGTGATCGCTCTGTCATTGGACGGAGCAATCACATGATAAACGGCCACTATCAGCAGCAATTTACCGCGATCCATGATACGCCGAGTTCTTTGGACCCGGTGGTCACGGACATTCCCGTGTGCGCGCCCCAGGGGGCGCGTGGGAGCACGATTCTGGGAGGACGTCAATATACGCCCTCCCAGAGTCAACAAACCGCCCTGTAGACTTATTTTGTCTATGGGCGGGTCGTTAAGTGGTTAAGGCATAATCAATTGCATGCCTGTGCATGCCATGTAGTTTGTCCTTTTGTATGCTGTAAAATACCAGGTTGATCCTGTCTGTTCCTGTGTCCCCCTATGTGTACTGACGACGGTAATCCTAACTGCTGATCCATGATACCATGTTCAGTTTACATGCCTCCAGCATCCCACTCTGCTCTCTGCTCTGAGTCTCTCCCTGCCTGTCAGTTTCGAAGCCTGTGTGTGGGAGCCTACACTCCTCCCCACCCCTACCCACCTTCTGCTCTTCCCTGTGGCTTGAAAGTAACATTTATAAATAACTGGTATCCCCCTCTTTTATCAAGATACAAAGGACAGTGTGTCTGTTTTTTTTCTGTTCTAATTCTAAATTCTAATCTAGTGATGGACTGAACACCCCCTGAACACCCCCTGGTTCAGTTCGACACCAGTACTCCCAAACATGGAAAAAGTTTGGGCCTGAACCCAGAACCCTATTTAACCACTTGACCACTGGGCACTTAAACCCCCTTCCTAACCAGATCAATTTTCAGCTTTCGGTGCTCTCACAATTTGAATGACAATTACTCAGTCATACAACATTGTACCCATTTGAAATCTTTGTCCCTTTTTTCACACAAATAGAGCTTTATTTTGGTGGTATTTGATCACCTCTGGGTTATTTATTTTTTGCGCTATAAAAGAAAAAAGACTGAAAATTCTGTAAAAATTTAAAAAAAATCTTGTTTCTGTCATATTAGCAGGTTATTTCTCACACACAGCATATGCATGCCACAAATTACACCCCAAAACACATTCTGCTATTCCTCCCGAGTATGGCGATACCACATGTGTGAGACTTTTACACAGCGTGGCCACATACAGAGGCCCAACGTGCAGGGAGCACCTTCAGGTGTTCTAGAGCGCCCAGGCCAATTCTGACATTTCTCTCCTACATGTAAAAATCATCATTTAATTGCTCGAAAATTACAGAGAACCCCAAAACATTATATATGCTTCTTTAGCAAAGACCCTAGAGAATACAATGGCGGCCATTACAACTGTTTATCTCGCACAGTATTTTTGCAGCAATTTTTTGAACGCGTGTTTTAAAAAAAAATGTTTTGTGCTTAAAAAAAAAACAGAAAAACAGTAAAGTTAGCCCAATGTTTTTGCATAATGTGAAAGATGAAGTTATGCCGAGTAAATAGATACCTAACATGTCACCCTTCAAAATTGCACACGCTCGTGGAATGGCACCAAACTTCGCTACTTAAAAATCCCCATAGGCGACGTATTGCAAGGTATTGGAGTATTGCAGGGTATTGCGGAGTATTGCAGGGTATTGCGGAGTATTGCAGGGTATTGCAGAGTATTGGGGTATTGCGGAGTATTGGGGTATTGCAGAGTATTGGGGTATTGAGGAGTATTGAGGTATTGCGGAGTATTGGGATATTGTGGAGTATTGGGGGTATTGCAGAGTATTGGGGGTAGTGCAGAGTATTGGGGGTATTGCAGAGTATTGGGGGAATTGCAGAGTATTGGGGGAATTGCAGAGTATTGGTGGTATTGCAGAGTATTGGGGGTATTGCAGAGTATTACGCAGGGATGGATGGCTGGATCTGTGACTGCAGTTGTCACAGATCCAGCCCACAGCACTGCTGCTGCTTCCGCTCTCCCCCCTCTCCTCTCACACTGTACCGATCGGTACAGAGAGGGGAGGGAGGAACCGGTGTCATCACATGATGCCAGTTTGTTTACAAGTGATCGCTTCGTCATTTGACGGAGCGATCACGTGGTAAACGGCCGATATCAGCGGCAATTTACCGCAATCCGTGATGTGCCGGGTCTTCTAGACCCTGCGCTCACAGATGATTCCGGGAGCACGCCCCAGGGGGCGCACGGGAGCAGGATTCTGGGAGGACGTCCCAGGGACGTCCTCCCAGAACAACTCGACCGCGCTGTAGACGTGTTTTGTCTATAGCGCGGTGGGAAAAAGCCTATGGGACCCAAACTCGAAAAATCAAAAGTCCCCTTTTTTTAAGGCTTATATGCAGTGATTTTAATGATGCTTAAAGTGAAACAATTAAAATTGAAAATTCCGTTAAATATAGTGCATGGGGATCTCCTTAGTCAGCCTGTAAAGTGGTGCATCTGTACCGTGTATAGAACCTGTTGCAGCTGAAAAACGGTATATTTAAAAAAATACATTTAAATAGATTTTCCCTGCAAAATGTCTTTATTTTGTAAACAATGGCTTGGGAAGCCAATCTGTTAGATTAGGCCACATTTTAGTGCATGTGCTTCCCCACTGACAGCTGAATGAAAAAGTAAACATTGCCGGCAATACAAAAATGTGAAAAAAAAGCCACAATCCATACCATGCCCTTTGTTTAACTCAGATAAGGGTCTGGTATGGATTTTGAGGGGAACCCTCACACCAAAAAAAGTTTGTGGGGGTCAGAACGCGGTGACGTCAAACACACAACGTGCTGAATAAAACGAAGTTCAATGCTTCCAAGCATGCGTCGACTTGATTCTGAGCATGCGCGGGGTTTTGAACCGATGCTTTCTGTACTAACCATCGGTTTGGACCGATCGGGCAGCGGGCCATCGGTTCGATTTTAAAGCATGTTTTAAAATTTTGGACCGAAGGACAACAGACCGATGGGCTATACACACAGTCGGTTTGGACCGATGAAACTGAACCTTGGTCCATTCTCATCGGTTTTGTCTGACCGTGTGTACGCGGCCTTAGAACATGTTAATGGGTGGTGCTGGTTAAGCCAGGCCAGGCCAGTCCACTGACCTTCTTGATGAAGTCCCTCTGTATTGACACTCAAGGGAGGATCCCATGCTCATAGCATCTCAGTGAGTCTAGGAGGACTGACCTATGCCAGGCAGGAATGGGTGAAAGTGGTACTATCTAAAGATACAGAAATTAATACAATAAGATAACTTAATCTAAGGTGTAACCCTTTACAGTTATATTCAAATTTGTAAAATTTAGAGATATGGTATAATATCCAACACACAATCTATATAATTATTCAATTATGCAGCAAAGTGACAAACACTGTTAGCTTGATGATACGTTTTACCTGGTTTTGTTAATATTTTTTTGTCATATAATGCTGCAAAGCTGATCAATAATACTCACTAATATCATAATTCAGTGATATTAGCGATAACACCAGAGATGAGAGTTGAGGAGCAGCCCATACCTTTTGGGGTTTTGCCTAAGTCTTACATCCAAAGCTAAAGAGATGCGAGTAGGCCCATTATTCTTTGTTCTTTCCCTAAGGCAAAGCCCTAAGAAGCTTTCTCACTCTCTCACCCAGTGTGCAAATGCTTATTTCTATCTTGTAAATTGTTAACAATTGAGAAGATCAGACAAAAATATCCAAATAAGCTAAACAATCCAAAAGTTTTGGTGAAAGATGTGTTGGGGGTTAAAGGAAAGACCTGATCTTATAATGTGACCAGTTGAATGACAAATGTTCTCTTTATAGATATACAGTAGATATAGCTCTCTGTATAGATATAGATGATCCAGTGCTGTGTGGTAGGCAGTAATAGGGACACAGCCGAAACAACAAGTTTTAATAAAACAAGGATCATCCATGAGGAAAGACATGGATCTGTTCAAAATAAAAATAAAGGTGTGCACATGTGCTAAACCTATATACATATGCACTCATAGAATTATACAGGTTTGATTGATATATACATATATATATATATATATATATATATATATATATATATATATATATATATACAGTATATATACACAGTTCTCATACATTTATCAAGGTCAGGAGACTGAGATGGCCACTCCAAATCCTTCACTTTATTCTGCTGTAGCCAATGACAGGTCGACATAGCCTTGTTTTTGGATCATTATTATGTTGGAATGTCAAGTACGTCCCATGTGCAGCTTCCTGGCTGATGAATGCAAATGTTCCTCCAGTATTTTTTGATAACATTCATCTTGCCATCAATTTTAAACCAAATGTCCTGTGCCTTTGTAGCTCACATATCCCCAAAACATCAGCGATCCACCTCCATGTTTGACAGTAGTAATGGTGTACCTTTCATTATAGGCCTTGTTGACTCCTCTCCAAGTGTAGCATTTATGGTTGTGGGCAAAAAGCAAAATTTTGGTCTCATCACTCCAAATGACTTTGTGCCAGAAGGTTTGAGACTTGTGTCTGTGCTGATTGGCATTGTAAGTGGGATACTTTGTGGCATTTGGCTTTCTTCTGGCGACTTGACCATGCAGCCCATCTTTTATCAAGTACCTCCTTATTGTGTATCTTGAAACAGCCACACCACATGTTTTAATAGAGTCCTGTATTGCACCTGAAGTTATTTGTGGGGTTTTATTTGCATCCTGAACAATTTGCATGGCATTTGTGGCTGAAATTTTAGTTGGTCTACCTGACCGTGGTTTGGTTTCAACAGAATTCCTCTTTTTCCACTTCTTGATTAGAGTTTGAACACTGATGCTGATTGGCATTCCCAATTCCTTAGATATCTTTTTACATCCTTTTCCTGTTTTATACAGTTCAACTACCTTTTCCCGTAGATACATTGACAACTCTTTTGCTTTCCCTATGACTCAGAATCCAGAAATGTCAGTGCAGCACTGGATGAAAGATGCAAGGGTCTGTCAGGAGTCCAAAAACTCATTGACCTTTTATACACACACACTAATTACAAGCAAACAGATTACAGGTGAGGATGGTTACCGTTAATAGCCATTCAACCCCCTTTGTGTCAACTTGTGTGCATGTTATCAGACCAAAATCACCAGGGTATGTAAACTTTTGATCAGGGTCATTAGGATAGTTTCAGCCAAATACTAACCATGGATGATAAAATGTTTTTGTGTTATCATTCATATTCTTTGAAAAATGGCCAAGAAATCATAAATTCTGCCAGGGTATGTAAACTTATGCGCACAACTGTGTGTGTGTGTATATATATATATATATATATATATATATATATATATATATATATATATATATATATATATATAAAATATAGGTGCTCCTTTGTAACATCATGGTATTTTTATTCTTTTGTAACAAACAATCTCTATGCACCTTTTTTTGTATTTTGTATTAGGCTGCTGTAACATGTATTAAATACATAATTGACTCAAGCTATATTCAGATGGGGCTGAATGCATTAAGTGTCTTGAATCTGTGTTTTCAGGCAGACTTTCATCCAATCTTTATGCCATGCCCTTTGACTACCCATATATGTACTAAGTTGTTTAGTTCCGTACAATTTATTACATTAGGTACTTAGAAGGTAAAAGGCAAGGGTCAAACACACCTGCACTGTGCCCCTTTTAAGTAGCTAAAGAAAGCCTTACTCCCATGGCACTATCAATGGAATGCACATTCAATGTATTAAGCCATTAATTGTATTTAAATGCCAAATACTCCCTTTTACAGCACTGTAAATTGATTTGACTTGTAACTGCCTGGTGTTAACCGGTGGCATGGTAGGAGGTAACCTAATGCCTCCTTTCATCTTTTATTGATTGCCGCAAATATAGCCGTCACCCGGAGAATGACAGATGCCCTCAAGGCATCCTTTCATAGATTAGCTATTTTATTTCATAATTAGAAATGCCTTTGGCCTTTTTATCACCAGTGAGCTGACAAGCACCTTCAACATCAAATAAAAGAGACGCTTTATCAACACCAAACACAGCTTTGAATCCTGGGCAGTGTTGTTAATTTAAATGTGGCTGAGTGGAAGGTAAACAATACAAAATTACAGCAAGGTGTGCATCTTTGCATACACAGAGAAAATTATAATGTTTTATATCAGCTGCAGGTTGGACCAGGTACTATTAGAAGAAGTGATCTCATTTATATTTTCTGTTTCCTTCTGTGGAACAAAGAAGTCTGTGATATGGCTAATTAATGTGGCAAAAAGACACAGGGCAGCATTTCAGAAAAAGCTCTTCCCATTTTGTTCTTTCCAAATGAAGGTAGTGCTGACAAACACGTTTTTAAATTATTCTTTTAAACAATTACACCAACAAGAAGATACAAAATGACTATTATATCTCTCTTCTGCTCTCTGTAAACAGCGCAGTCTTTGCTCAGTAACAAAGATCAAAGAATTGCTTACGTAAACTATTGTCAAACAACTATACAGGCTTGATGTATTTCTTCTAACTTGATCCATATTTTTACACTTTAAGTGGACTTAGTAACATTTTTATTTTTAACATGAAGTGTATACATGCTAAGTAATGTGTACAGTAAGTGTAACATAGGTATTTATTACCTCTCACAGCGCTCACAGTTCTTCCCCTGACCATTTTTGTCAATTTTTGGCTTTGTTTGCAAATGCTTGGCACACAGGGTTGTTGCTAGACCCTGACAGCCAGGGTTTATGCCACATGTAAAATTGTGGACAAATACTAGGTTAAATAAACATAAATTAATGAATTTAATAAATTAACTTACAAAGTGAAAAACGCTGCTGCAGCAATAAATGTTAGATATAAACACATGCCAAAGTAAAAAGTAAGTTTGCTGCGCTGCATACCAAATTAACATAATGTTAATATTAATATAAATGATGTGCACAATATGATAACACCTGTGCCAAAAATAATCAAACGTGATACTGATATAGCAAATATAATCAGTGACAGTATAAGATTAAAAATAAAAGTCCATAAAAAATTCAAATCCCATGTCCAAAGTAAATTGAAGAAAAGTGCAGACAGAAGTGATCCCAGGAAGAAATGTCCGATAGCAAGATAGACAAGAGAGCCTCCACCTCCTATTATCTATCTGCTTACCGACTCCATAGATCTCTAATGAGATCACTTGCGCATATGGCTATATCAGCCCTGCAGTTTCCCAACGTTTGTTTCTGTGTGCTCTCCACCTTCAGATAAAATGGTCTCCAGCAAGTATCTCAGCAGTGGATGGCCAGAAAGAAAAGTGTGTACTCACAGTTAGGCAGAATAAAAGTAGCATAAAAGTTTGTAGCCGGCCGGCTCTCTCTATCCGCCCGTCCTTCCGGATGGTAGCAAAGAGTATAGTAGTGGCGTCAGCACGCCGTTCCTCCCTACGCCGTTTCGTCCAAGGACTTCCTCCAGGGGCACAAGCGGCGTGCTGACTCGCCACCTATTATTCTATTGCAACGCCCAGGACCGCCCAGCTCTGATGTCCGGGAATCCTGAGCATGAATCCGCCATCTTAAGGCAGGGAACTTTGCCAGTATTGTTCGATATCACAAAATGGGAAAAGATTAATCCAAAAAGCGCTGTAATTAACATATGCTCGTATAGTAATACCATGAGCAAACCCAATGGTGACCTGACATGTGCATAGCCAGGACAGAGGACGGGGATGGCATTTCCGTCATCACCCCAACTATAACACATATCAGTATCACAAAAGGACTCACATAATGCCCATGTAAAACAAGGACACAAAAAAATCACTGGCGCTCAATGGGAAATAACTAATATCCCATGAAATACTTAAAACCCTCGTATGGGCTGAGAACAGTCCGTGCTGCAGAGATCCGGATACCCTGAAGTACCACAAATACACAAATACACCAAAAAGGAAAACTCTGCGCTCCTGAAAGTTCACAAATTATAAATCCACTTAATGTTTGTGAAGAAAAAAACATACATTAACACTTTAATTTTCGGAAGATCCAGTCCTTTATATGGTTAAAAAAGGGAAAGTTTCCACAATGTACACAATATAATAAAAAAATAAAAAAAGTATAAAAAAAGTATAAAAAAAACTTTCCAAATGTCTGCATCAGACCAGCACCCTCTTCAGACTTCAAATGGTTAAAGCTTGCGGTTTTAGTTTGTGGGCTGTCTAGCAAGACATCATTAGTGCAAATGGTGAGCACAGTACATTACCCAGCCAGATGTACACATCGATCGAATGTCCTTCTCCTGGCTAATGTAACAATGTCCGGGATCCTAAGCTCTCTCCTATGCGGGTATGGAAGCTTCACAGACCCGATAAATGTGACTGCTGGAGACACAGGGTGGATCAGCCTATCAGAAAGGACGCTCTCCCTGGGTGAACATGCAAGCGTCCCACGTCTGAGACACTGTTTCAGTAAACCAGCTGTACTGCAGGGAGAAGTTTAGGCGCCCTCCAGTGGGCAAATTGCAGTATGCGCTTGTTGAAAAATCAACAGCGTTGCATGGCGATTAAAATAATCGGATATAAAAGTTCTTATGCATGAATAGGATCTTCCATCATAAAAGGGGGATATTAAGAGGGGTCCTAGACGACGCGTTTCGCCCTTACAAGAGCTTTGTCACAGTCAATAGGACCTAGGTATAAAGTTTAATTAAATAGACTAAGATAGGGGGGGGGGAATTTGAGGAAGGGGAGGAGAAAGGGGAGGTGTACCAAACCGAGAGATTTAACCCTTTGGACATCCAAAAAGACAAACAGACAAATAAATCACATATATATTGCAAGAGAATTATTTTTAAAAAATATATTGCAAGAGAATTCGTTTTAAAAAAACATATAAGCACATCATAAATTACTAAAAGATAAACAGCAGTTTTTTTGTGTCTTAACTGGTCACTAGATCTCATTATAACAAATCCATATTGTTGCAACATAATATCCACAATAGGTTGTATGGGCACTCTATCCAAATGGTGCCCTCTAGTGGCAATTCATAAAAACTATATTCTAAAAAATGTTATAGAATATAGAATAAAAAGCTATATATAAAATAGGAAGAGTTAGATAAGAACGTTAACTTCAATTTCCTCATTTAACCCCTTAGGTGCCAAGCTGTCGAACTTATGTATCCAGAAGACCTCCCTTCTGCAAAGAAGGGAGAATCTTTCATTGGTAGTCAGAGTTCCTTTCGGAATGTGCTCAATTACAAAAACTTCAAGATATTTAAAATCCCTGTTGTGACAACGATCAAAGTGCCGAGGAACGCTGTGTTCAGTACAGCCCTTTTTAATCAGGCGACGATGATCGCCGATTCGGGCGCGTAGAGCTCTGATAGTTCTGCCAACATAGAAAAGACCACAGGCACACCGTAGGACATAAATAACAAATTCTGTAGAACATGTCACAAAATGTTTGATACCAAATGATTTTCCAGGAGATAGATGAATCTTCTCTGTGCCATGGGAAATGAATTGGCATGTCAAGCATGCCCGTTTTTTGCACTGAAAGATCCCCTTACGGTCATTAAAATAGCTTCTAATATCTAATGGAGAACCTGATGGTTTCTTCTGAATTTTACTAGGGGCTAAGATATTTTTGAGTGTACGGGCCCTCCGAAAAGTAACCTGCGGGATGGCTGGAAGTATAGGAGCCAATCTTTGGTCTAAGTGAAGTATTTTAAAATGTTTCTTTATAATATTGGCAACTGATTTGTAACAATCATTGTATGTAGTAACAAATCTAGTGGTATATTCACTAACCCGTTGTTCTTTGGTTGTTACCGTCTCAGGGGGTTTCAGAAAAAAAGAAAAGGCCTCATTGACTAACTTTTCAGGATAGCCCTTCTCTTCAAATTTCTTCTGCATTAGGATGCTCTGTTCAATATATTCATCATCCCGAGTACAATTCCTTTTGAGTCTATTGAATTGTCCTTTTGGAATATTCTTCTTCCACACAGGATGATGGCAACTGTCATAGTGCAGATATGAGTTACCATTAGTTGGTTTGTTATGATTCTTGGTAATTATTTTATCTTGTTCATGTGTTACCACTAGATCCAAGAAGACTATTTCAAGGGGATCTATTACATATGTAAAGGATAAATTGAAAGTATTGCAATTACAATACGAGACAAAGGAGAGAAAAGTCTCCATTGTCCCACTCCAAATGAGGATCACATCATCAATGTAACGTCCAAAATAAACTATAAATTCAGCATAGGGATTGTTTTGCCAAATATATATGTCTTCCCATTGGCCCATGGTTAGATTGGCATATACAGGTGCATAATTAGCTCCCATCGCCGTCCCCTTTAATTGTAAATAAAACTGCTCACAGAACGTAAAATAATTGTGTTTGAGACAGAACTCCACTGCCTCCAATAAAAACTGGGACTGTAAAGAATTAAAATCTCCACTCTTGTTTAGGAAATATTGGACAGCTCTAGTTCCCACTTCGTGCGGAATAGAGGTATATAGCGATGCCACGTCCAGAGATGCCCAAAAGTATCCTGGTTCCCATTTGTAATGTTGGAGGGCGTCTATCACTTCTTTTGAATCTTTTATGTATGACGGCAATTGGAGAACCAGAGGTTGTAACATATGGTCGATATACATTGAAAGACCATTAAGGAAGCTGTTTGTGCTGGCTATAATAGGGCGGCCTGGAGGATCTACAAGAGATTTGTGAATTTTCGGTAAAAAATAAAAATGGGGGGTACTACATTCAAAGGGGAGGAAAAACTGCCTTTCTCTTTTCGTGAGCACACCACTTTCCCACGCTGTATAAATCAGCGTTTTCAGTAGCTGTTGGTATTCGGGGAGAGGGTCTTTAGACAGTTTCAGGTAAGTG
Organism: Rana temporaria; assembly: GCF_905171775.1. Classification (NCBI taxonomy): domain Eukaryota; kingdom Metazoa; phylum Chordata; class Amphibia; order Anura; family Ranidae; genus Rana; species Rana temporaria. The sequence goes on from NC_053490.1 coordinate 292,315,456, forward strand.
TCAGTATCCGCTAGAAGACGGCTGGCTTCTTTCAGATAATCTACCTTATTTTGGATCACTATGCTGCATAGTGATCCAAAATAAGGTAGATTATCTGAAAGAAGCCAGCCGTCTTCTAGCGGATACTGACACTTACCTGAAACTGTCTAAAGACCCTCTCCCCGAATACCAACAGCTACTGAAAACGCTGATTTATACAGCGTGGGAAAGTGGTGTGCTCACGAAAAGAGAAAGGCAGTTTTTCCTCCCCTTTGAATGTAGTACCCCCCATTTTTATTTTTTACCGAAAATTCACAAATCTCTTGTAGATCCTCCAGGCCGCCCTATTATAGCCAGCACAAACAGCTTCCTTAATGGTCTTTCAATGTATATCGACCATATGTTACAACCTCTGGTTCTCCAATTGCCGTCATACATAAAAGATTCAAAAGAAGTGATAGACGCCCTCCAACATTACAAATGGGAACCAGGATACTTTTGGGCATCTCTGGACGTGGCATCGCTATATACCTCTATTCCGCACGAAGTGGGAACTAGAGCTGTCCAATATTTCCTAAACAAGAGTGGAGATTTTAATTCTTTACAGTCCCAGTTTTTATTGGAGGCAGTGGAGTTCTGTCTCAAACACAATTATTTTACGTTCTGTGAGCAGTTTTATTTACAATTAAAGGGGACGGCGATGGGAGCTAATTATGCACCTGTATATGCCAATCTAACCATGGGCCAATGGGAAGACATATATATTTGGCAAAACAATCCCTATGCTGAATTTATAGTTTATTTTGGACGTTACATTGATGATGTGATCCTCATTTGGAGTGGGACAATGGAGACTTTTCTCTCCTTTGTCTCGTATTGTAATTGCAATACTTTCAATTTATCCTTTACATATGTAATAGATCCCCTTGAAATAGTCTTCTTGGATCTAGTGGTAACACATGAACAAGATAAAATAATTACCAAGAATCATAACAAACCAACTAATGGTAACTCATATCTGCACTATGACAGTTGCCATCATCCTGTGTGGAAGAAGAATATTCCAAAAGGACAATTCAATAGACTCAAAAGGAATTGTACTCGGGATGATGAATATATTGAACAGAGCATCCTAATGCAGAAGAAATTTGAAGAGAAGGGCTATCCTGAAAAGTTAGTCAATGAGGCCTTTTCTTTTTTTCTGAAACCCCCTGAGACGGTAACAACCAAAGAACAACGGGTTAGTGAATATACCACTAGATTTGTTACTACATACAATGATTGTTACAAATCAGTTGCCAATATTATAAAGAAACATTTTAAAATACTTCACTTAGACCAAAGATTGGCTCCTATACTTCCAGCCATCCCGCAGGTTACTTTTCGGAGGGCCCGTACACTCAAAAATATCTTAGCCCCTAGTAAAATTCAGAAGAAACCATCAGGTTCTCCATTAGATATTAGAAGCTATTTTAATGACCGTAAGGGGATCTTTCAGTGCAAAAAACGGGCATGCTTGACATGCCAATTCATTTCCCATGGCACAGAGAAGATTCATCTATCTCCTGGAAAATCATTTGGTATCAAACATTTTGTGACATGTTCTACAGAATTTGTTATTTATGTCCTACGGTGTGCCTGTGGTCTTTTCTATGTTGGCAGAACTATCAGAGCTCTACGCGCCCGAATCGGCGATCATCGTCGCCTGATTAAAAAGGGCTGTACTGAACACAGCGTTCCTCGGCACTTTGATCGTTGTCACAACAGGGATTTTAAATATCTTGAAGTTTTTGTAATTGAGCACATTCCGAAAGGAACTCTGACTACCAATGAAAGATTCTCCCTTCTTTGCAGAAGGGAGGTCTTCTGGATACATAAGTTCGACAGCTTGGCACCTAAGGGGTTAAATGAGGAAATTGAAGTTAACGTTCTTATCTAACTCTTCCTATTTTATATATAGCTTTTTATTCTATATTCTATAACATTTTTTAGAATATAGTTTTTATGAATTGCCACTAGAGGGCACCATTTGGATAGAGTGCCCATACAACCTATTGTGGATATTATGTTGCAACAATATGGATTTGTTATAATGAGATCTAGTGACCAGTTAAGACACAAAAAAACTGCTGTTTATCTTTTAGTAATTTATGATGTGCTTATATGTTTTTTTAAAACGAATTCTCTTGCAATATATTTTTTAAAAATAATTCTCTTGCAATATATATGTGATTTATTTGTCTGTTTGTCTTTTTGGATGTCCAAAGGGTTAAATCTCTCGGTTTGGTACACCTCCCCTTTCTCCTCCCCTTCCTCAAATTCCCCCCCCCTATCTTAGTCTATTTAATTAAACTTTATACCTAGGTCCTATTGACTGTGACAAAGCTCTTGTAAGGGCGAAACGCGTCGTCTAGGACCCCTCTTAATATCCCCCTTTTATGATGGAAAATCCTATTCATGCATAAGAACTTTTATATCCGATTATTTTAATCGCCATGCAACGCTGTTGATTTTTCAACAAGCGCATACTGCAATTTGCCCACTGGAGGGCGCCTAAACTTCTCCCTGCAGTACAGCTGGTTTACTGAAACAGTGTCTCAGACGTGGGACGCTTGCATGTTCACCCAGGGAGAGCGTCCTTTCTGATAGGCTGATCCACCCTGTGTCTCCAGCAGTCACATTTATCGGGTCTGTGAAGCTTCCATACCCGCATAGGAGAGACATTGTTACATCAGCCAGGAGAAGGACATTCGATCGATGTGTACATCTGGCTGGGTAATGTACTGTGCTCACCATTTGCACTAATGATGTCTTGCTAGACAGCCCACAAACTAAAACCGCAAGCTTTAACCATTTGAAGTCTGAAGAGGGTGCTGGTCTGATGCAGACATTTGGAAAGTTTTTTTTATACTTTTTTTATTATATTGTGTACATTGTGGAAACTTTCCCTTTTTTAACCATATAAAGGACTGGATCTTCCGAAAATTAAAGTGTTAATGTATGTTTTTTTCTTCACAAACATTAAGTGGATTTATAATTTGTGAACTTTCAGGAGCGCAGAGTTTTCCTTTTTGGTGTATTTAAAACAAGGACAGGTATATTCCTATCCACTTTGCACAATAGAGCACAATGAAGCGCATATGTTCATGTGTATGTGGATGTAATAAACCAATATGTAATTAAACTGACATGCCTTATGAATGCTTAAATCAAAGAAAAAACATGTAAAATATTAAAAGTGACAGAGCACTTATGGTAAAAAAAAATTGTTTACCTAAATAAAAATTGTAATCAATAATGACTGCAATTACAATACCTAAAAACAAAAAATTGCATATATCCAAACTACAATGTTCAATTGGAATTGCAATGTAGTATATCTGGACACATATATAAATAAAAAATAAAAGGTTAAAAAGATAAATAACTGTATATTTAAACAGACAAGGATGATTTATATGCTACGTCTGGTGGCAAAATATATATACAGTAATAATTGCACATATACTGGACTGCTAGGACAGTACAAAAAATAGCAACCGATCAAAAAAGGAAAGAAAAAATATAAAAATAAATAAATATAGAAAAATGTGGATCCATATCTTTCATATACTACTTATATATATAAAAAAAAATATTTTGCACAATGATTGCCCCTTTAGTTAAAATATATATCAAATCAGGAATGATATAATAACACTAGTGCCTGGATTTACCCAGAATGTCAGAGCTGGTTTACACAAGTTCATGGAAATAAATGTATAAAAATTTATAAAAATAAAACAACTAAGCTAACCATTGTCAATAAATGCGTTAACATCAGTGTCTACATTTAACCCATAAGGGGTGTAGGTACGAGCTCGATATATCCAGGCCATTTCTAACCTCGATAATTCCCTAACCAGGAAGCTCCCTCTCCAATGGGCATCGAATTTGTCGATACCCAAGAAAAGTGTTCCCTCTGGATTCCGATTATGCCACATGTCTTCTACTGAATATCCCAGGTCTTGTCTGAATTACATTTTGCCATCACTCCAAATATTAATGTATAACCATACATTTAAAGTTGCCTTTTTTCAGAAAAAAATTATAATATTAGATTCAGATCTTATTCAAAGAGGATTTTTCAAAAAAGTCCAATGACATGCATTGAAAGCATCAGATTAAATAGCATCCTATTTTGTTCTTAGGTATCCTTTTTTTGTAGAGCTAGGGATCTCTGTCAGCAAGAACCAGAGGACTAATGCCTCCATTCTAAAGAAGTCCTGCAAGAAAAGGGAAAGCGACAAAAGAAAATGGAGAACAGAAAAAAAGTGGAAGAAAGTGGCAAGTGATGGAATGGGGGAACAAAAAAAAACTCTGTCCAGCTTTTCAGCATGAGGTTCATTGATACAACCATGAACCATCTACATTTCCAATGGGGCCCTAGGTCTTTTAGGCACCTAGTAACACCCCTACTAATACAAGTCCCTTCTGTAGCCTCTCAACTTGTAACTAACAAGGTTACAATGTTGCGGGATGATCACTGGGGGAAAAAGCCACTTAACTTGAACCCAATGACTACTTTTAAATAGTAAAGGTAGAGCAAAATGCATCCTGTTGCAGTGTATTGTTACTGTAAGGTCCACTTTAGTTGCATAGACAGCAAAACAATTATTCCTTAGGAGATGTCTTCACCTTTACTCAGATTTTTTCAGCAGTCAGGGGATGACACAGATTTTTTAAATTTCAAAAATATGAGATATTAGCTTGTTTTCCATTAATCACCTAAATCATGTATCATACAATGGGAAAAAAATCATAACACTTTAACCACTTCAGGGTTTCTAGAATGTATCTCCCATATATTGCTCCTTGCCTTCTGCCACTAGTCCTCCCGCTGTTATTACCAGCAATTACCAGCTGTCAAAATGACAAAGGGAACTGTTTAATTATTTGAGTGTAAAAACACAGCTGCAGGCAAAGCCACACCAGGAACGTCGATCCTAGGGTAGGAGAGCCAGCTTAGCTCACTACTGATAGCATTTTAAGATGATCCATGTAACTATGCATCCTAACAATAACTTGTATTCTTAAATATGATAAGACAGGGACAAAGATTAAAGAAGAGGGAGCTGGGAAAGGGGCTGCAAAGTTCCACGCTCTAGTAAAGCTTAGATATAGCCTATAAGAGTGCACATCCACCTTGCATGTACAGTATATGTGGGAATAAACACCCAAATACACAGGTTTAACATGTTAGCCCTTTATCCATCTCCCTCTGATGTCTGTTTTGCTATTATTATATTTAGGAATAAAAGTGATTCTCAAGCTGTGCAGTTGTCTGTATCTTCTTAAAATGCGTTATTATTTGAATGGGTTGCTTATGAGGTGAAAAGCACTTCTACCACTTTTTCAGATCTCCACAATGCATTGTAGTGTCACTATGTGTTGGGCTGCAATGAAGGCACATTACTTTAGTGCAGTGATGTCCAAACTGTTGCCCGAGGGCTAGATGCGGCCCTTTGCTTGCCTTTATCCGGCCCTTGGGGCACTATCCCTCCCACTGATACGAGACACTATTCTGCCATCTGACACCGACAATGGAGCATTATTTCTCCCACTGACACAACTAATAGAGCACTATTCCTCCCTATGATACCAGTAATGGGGCACTATTCCTCCCCCTAATACCAGATGTTTACTAACAATGATGCCAGGAAAATTTCTACTCCCACTGGCCAAAGTCCGGCCCTCCAAGAGTCTGAAGGACAATATACCGGCCCTTTGTTTAGAATGTTTGGGGACCCCTGCTTTAGTGCATGGCAATTGAAAATAAATGGTACCACAAAGCATGTAACATTTATAACATTGATGTGTTTTGCTTTGGGGGTGATTAATGTTAAAGTGGAACACAAATTAGTTTTTTTTATTGGAACTTACAGAATGGCAAAGGTGTAATTGTTCTGCGTTTTCAGTACTACCATATAGTACTGATGTTTAAACATCAACAATATTCCTGGCCAACGTTTCTTGCATTTATTTTGTGCATATTTGTAAGTCTTTGCATGTACAGGCATACCTTAGTAAAATAAATTCTAGCTCTCAGAATGGAATTTTAACCTCTTCAACATTTTGCACACTTACAGTTGTGTTCAAAATCATTCAACCCCCCAATACTGTAAAGGGTTTTAGGGAATTTAGTGTACATTTGTGATTGTATTCAGAATGAAATCCTACAAGGACTTCTTAAAGAACCATATGCAACTAAAATGACATCAATTGGTTTTGTAATACAGTAGTAAATGTTTATTTTGTGAATTCTTCATTTACACAATTATTCAACCCCTTAAAGACTACCACTCTGAAGAACAGAGGTTCATTGAAGTGTTTTCAATCAGGTATTGAAAACACCTGTGGATGTCAGGGAGCAGCAATAAAGCCTAATAAGCACCAATTAGGCAGCTTTAAAATGACTGTGATACTCAGCTCCTTCTAGACATTTACTGGTGTGGTTACAAACATGGTGAAGTCAAGAGAATGGTCCGGGAAGACAAGAGAAGAGGTGATTACTCTTCACAGGAAGGGCAATGGCTATAAGAAGATTGCAAAGATGTTAAACATACCAAGAGACACCATAGGAAGCATCATTCGCAAATTCAAGCCAAAGGGCACTGTTGAAACGCTACCTGGTCGTGGCAGAAAGAAGATGCTGACTTCGACTGCTGAGCGCTACCTGAAGCGTAGAGTGGAGAAAAGTCCCCTTGTGACTGCTGAGGAACTGACAAAAGATTTGTCAGATGTGGGTACTGAAGTTTCTGCTCAGACAATACGGCGCACACTGCGTAATAAAGGCCTCCATGCCAGAACTCCCAGGCGCTGTCTCCAAAGAATAGGAAGAGTCGACTGCAGTATGAAAAAATCATGTGGACAAACCACAGAAGTTTGGGGATTGTGTTCTGTGGACTGATGAAGCAAAATTAGAAGTGTTTGGGCCCATGGATCAACGCTATGTTTGGAGGAGGAAGAACAAGGCCTATGATGAAAAGAACACCTTGCCTACCGTGAAGCATGGCGGGGGGTCAATCATGCTTTGGGGCTGTTTTGCTTCTGCAGGTACAGGGAAGCTTCAGCGTGTGCAAGGTACCATGAATTCTCTTCAGTACCAGGAGATAGTGGATAACAATGTGATGCAGTCCGTCACAAACCTGAGGCTTGGGAGACATTGGACCTTTCAACAGGACAATGATCCCAAGCATACCTCCAAGTCCACTAGAGCATGGTTGCAGATTAAAGGCTGGAACATTTTGGAGTGGCCATCGCAGTCACCAGACTTAAATCCGATTGAGAACCTCTGGTGGGAATTAAAGAAAGCAGTTGCAGTGCGCAAGCCTAAGAATGTGACTGAACTGGAGGCTTTTGCCCATGACGAATGGGCGAAGATACCCGTAGATCGCTGCAAGACACTTGTGTCAAGCTATGCTTCAAGTTTAAAAGCTGTTATAACTGTAAAAGGATGTTGTACTAAGTACTAAGATTGAATGTCAATTGGGGGTTGAATAAAACTGATAATGATGTGAGCACAGAAAAGACATTTGTGGTTATATCATTATAAATGTTATGTTATATTTGTCTGACCTACACGTGCCTCTTTGATTTAATTGTAAGCAGGATGACAGGATGATCAAAATCAATGTCAAACTGGGCAAAACAATCAATTTCAGTGGGGGTTGAATAATTTTGAATACAACTGTATATGTAAAAATGCTTAAAATACTGACTGGCAATGTATACATATATATTTTTGTGTACAGGCACAGAGGCCTTTTAAATAAAATGTCAAATCCCAGTACAGCTTGGAGCAGATCTATTGTGGAGAGTGCAAGCTGTAGGTCTTTATACATGGGTACCTACATTTTGTTTTTTGGGGGGGTACCTACATTTTTGCCTATATGCTGGAAAATTTGTTGCTGTAGGCTACCTATTCACATGTGGAGCTATAATGACATTACATAAAACCCAGCTGTTATTGACAAATTGCCTCTTGTGAACTTTTTAATCTGCATGCTTGCTATTCTGCATGTTACTTGAGTGCAAGCTCTTGTTCCATATGTTACGTGCACTCCATTATATATACATGCTGTATATGTTTACAAAAGTTCAAAGGTTTATTAATATCCGTTTAAAACTATATATATATATATATATATATATATATATATATATATATATATATATATATATATATATATATATATATACACACACACACAGACACATTATTATTGATGTTCAACCAAATCTCTTTTTTTTAGTAAAGGCTGGTACATGACTCCCATATTTATTTTTAATTATTTTCCATAAGATGGATAAAAGAGATTTCAGCACTGTTTTCTTTGAATTCTTCTTTTCTGTCAATATTAGAATTTATTATCCCTTTAAATGAAATATTGATCTGGCGTCATCTGCTACTAACCCCTTTTGTCAATACACTTTCATATTGGCAAAGGAAAGGTAATTTCTCATAAGAAATATGAGCTGAGAATGTTCAAATATTGAATGCACCTTATATAGATACATGCTCAGCACATATAAATAAACCTTGCTCTTCTTCTCTCTCCCGCTAAGATGCAGGTATAAAACACATAAGACACAAATCAAGACCCCGGTTAACAGAGAGAGCATTCACTGCATGGTTTGACCCAAGTGACCCTTTAACTTACTTTTATTTATGTACAGATAAGCTGTTAGAATGACCTCTTCATTCTAAATGACTCTATAATTGGGTGATATGCTCCAGGCTGGTAATTTCAAATAAGTCTCTGCTAGACATTGAGATCTGTGACATGTGCCCTATTTTTTCATTTGTATATTTATTAAGCTAGAAAGGTTAGGTTCTGTAAATTAGAGGAAAGAAATCAAATTGCCCTTGGCCATAGCAGATAATTACCTTGCTTGGTGCCCTGTGTAAACTAAATTGCATATTTTAAGTCTCCATTATGAAGCACCTGCTTCTGATATATAATAAACGTGCTAATGCAAATCTAATGATTATTACATAATTACAAAGAGAAAACAGCTTTATAATGCAAATGGGGATGAACACTCAATTTTACATACAGCAGCTAGTAACATAAATTCTTACCTTTGCTTTCCATGCTGTGGAGGTGCAGAATCTTACAACAAACGGGACACTACTAATAAGAAGGGCTCATCAGTGCATAACGTTGTAGATCCTTCCCAAATATAGGAACTGTTCCCCTATATTTCCGATTTACTAAGCTCCACTACAAATATACCAAACAAAAATTGCTGATGAAGTAATTGGTAACTAGGGGCTAATGCAGAGAAAGCGCGTGTCATAAGATCCTAGACTCTAATACTTTTTCTAAGTGTGTATGTGTATTTCCATCTAAGGACCAGTAAGCTGAAATATATTACATTTTAGTTTTATTTACATATGTTTAATGTCGTGTACACACGATCCTTTTTTCTGAAGGAAAAAGTCATCCATCAGAGTAAAAATATAGAACACGTTTTAAATTTTTCTGATGGAAAAAAATCCGATGGGAAATTACGAGAAAAATCCACGTATGCTCAGAATCAAGTCGACGCATGCTCGGAAGCATTGAACTTAATTTTTCTCGCCTCGTTGTAGTGTTTTATTTTACCACGTTTTGGACGTTCAGAATTTAGTCTGATAGTGTGTATGCAAGACTGATGGAAGTCAGCTTTATCGGAATTCCGACGGAAAATTCCATCGGAAATCCGATCGTGTGTACGTGGCATTAGTCACTGATTTCCTGCAAGCCTAAGGGCCAGATCCACAGCCCCACAGCGCAACGTAACTTAACAGATTTAAGTTACACTGCCGCAAATTTCCTAAGTTAGGTATCGATCCACAACACACTTACCTGGAAATTTGCGGCGGTGTACCTCAAATCCGTCCGGCGCAAGGCATTCCTAATCTAATGGGGCGAGTCCCATTTAAATTAGGCGTGCTCCCGCGCCGGACGTACTGCGCATGCTTGTGATGCAAATTTCCCGACGTGCTTTGCGCGACGTGACGTCATTTTTTGATCGGCGCGTATCGTATTTCCGTATTCCCGTACGGCTTACGCAATCGACGTACAATTTAAAAATTTGACGCGGGAAGGACGGCCATACTTTACACAGCAGTACGCCTGCTGTGTAAAAGTAGGGCTGCTTTACAAAAGTGTAACTAAGCGACGGGAAACTAACGTAGCGGCGACATAGCAAACGCGAAAAAGCTTTGAGGATCGACGTAACTCCTCATTAGCATACCCGACGCGTAATTTCGACGATGAATGCCCCCAGCGGCGGTCGCGGTACTGCATCTTAAGATCCGGCAGTGTAAAACTATTACACCTGCCAGATCTTCTGTCTATCTCTTGGAAACTGATTCTGTGGATCAGTTCCAAAGATAGAAACAGGGATACGCAGGCGGAACAGCAGATCCGCCTGCGTATCTCTTTTGAGGATCTGGCCCTAACTTTTTAACTACATAAACCAATCCTATTCTAATTTATTGACAAAATGAATACCTAGTAATAAAAATAACTAGGCGTTTGCTTCTTTGATAGATCAGATGTTAATAACACAAGTATACACAGTGGGGATTATTTACGAAAGGCAAATCCACTTTGCACTATTGCACAAGTGCACTTTCAGTGCACTTGGAGGTGCAGTCGCTGTAGATCTGAGGGGAAGATCTGAAATGAGGGGAAGCACATCTGATTTTATCATCCAATCATGTGCAAGCTAAAATGCTGTTTTTAATTTTCCTTGCATGTCCCCCTTGGATCTACAGCGACTGCACTTCCAAGTGCACTTTTAGTGTACTTTCAAATGCACTTGTAGTGCAAAGTGGATTTGCCTTTAGTAAATACCCCCCAGTATCTCACTTGTTTAGCAGAACTCTGGGCAGACATAAAGGCACATAAAAATTCAGTTTTGTAACCCTTATTACAACATTAAAATATTTTGTTTAAAGCAGCTGATTAGAAAATGTATTCCCCATCGGAGAAATTTCATCGGAAATTCTGATGAATTCCATCGGAGATTACATAGAGAACATGTTCGCTTTTCATCTGATGGAATTCCGTTGGAATTCCGATGTGAATTTGGTCGGATAAAGGTCAGGGCATAAGACTACTATTACGCGCATTGAATGCAACAGTGATGATCACATGTAAGTGCTTCATTCTCCAATGCTTTTGTGTGTAACATATCAGTCAGATCTGATCATGGTGGTATTCGACTTAAGAGCTTGATATGGAGGTGTTTTGCTCAGTGACGTCCTTCTCAATAGGCCTAATCTGAACAACAACCTTATAGGAGTTTTTCCTGCTGTAACAATTCATGGACTGAGAAGGACAACTCAAGAAGGTGAAAAATAATTTGGATCTGATGCACATTTGTGGAAGAGAATTTCTATGTAGGCGTGCTCAAATCTCCGCCTACAGAAAAGGAAAAAAATAATTTTCTGAGGAGAACCCAGGATATACTTGCCACTGTCAACCTCAGACTTTACAAAATTGTCTCTAACAGTGACAAGGTAATGAAAGCATTTCCCTCTAACATCTATGCTGTTAGTGTAAAGGGATTCATGCTAGGAATAGCGGACCTTCCCCTTACACAATGTAGCATTGATTGTTTGAGATGTCAAGCAAGACACATTCACACATTTCAAGTATCTTGTAACTTGTGACAAGCCTTTAAAAAATTGAGGATTTTAATCTGCTGTGAACAGCATTTACAATCCTCTGGGTTTCATAGCAACCGTTACCATTCAGGGTAAGATGCTTCTGAAACAGCTTACCTCTGAAAACAGAGATTGGAACACACCATTACACAGAAAAAAAACAACAAAGATGGGAATTATGGAAAGAGTCCCTGAAAGCAGTTGAACAATTTCTCTCAAATTTCTGCACCTCTAGCCAAGATGACCCAAAAACCATCAAAATACTATTCCAAGGCTTAAACTCAGTGCAGCCGTGTGAACCATTGAGATTGCTGAGCTTATAAAAAATTGATTCTGAAATAGACTATTTTCACTTTTACACAGACAGCAAAATAGTGTTGGGATACTTACACAACTAAACAAAACAGTTATATGTGTATGTCAGTAACAAAGTAGAACATATCAGAAGGTTCTCCAATTCCAATCAATGGCACTATGTGCCTACAGACCTCAATCCAGATGTTTGTTATACTCGTACAGTACCAACTGCTGCATTTCTGGAATATTCATGGTCATCTCCACCTGATTTCTTGAATGATGACCCAATCACAATTCATAATGTGTCTACATTTCAACTGGTTGATCCTGAATCTGGCAAGGAAATCAGAACTGACACTGTTACGCACAACACTTCTGTGAAGTCAAGGATGAGGCTGTGTTCTCATCATTTTGTACACTTCTCTAAGTGGTCTTATGTGTATTGATCTCAAGACTTGTCTATACTGTTCATCATTGTGTAACCAATGCTAAGGACCACCAAGAGGGTCATGGATGGCATATCTGCAAAGGACCTCCCACCATTAAGGATGATTCATCTTCTAAACCAACAACTTGATTTAAAGAGAAGAAAGAAGGACCGGTGTATGTTGCTGTCTTCTCCTCTGAAGATTTTGATTCAAAGGGAGGTAAGAGGAATTGGTACATGTTGCTGCCTTCCCCTTTGAAGATGCACTCATAAACTGTCTTCTGTGCCAACTTACAGATATCAGTAATGACTTTACAAGTTTTACAGTATGTTAATGTTTGCATTATTCTTCCATGATCTCTCCTTTTTATTTCGTTCAGATGTTACTGGAATAGAGTTTTCACCTAATGCTTGAATTTAATTATCAATTGTTCCATAGCTAGAAAATGCTCATTATAGTTAGTCCCACCCTTCTTCATGCTTTGCCTCCATTTACCAAATGTACTGTATTCTGATGGAGTTAGACACACTATGGGGGTTAATTACGAAGGCAAATCCACTTTGCACTACAAGTACAAAGTGCACTTGAAATGGCACTTGGAAGGGCAGTCGCTGTAGATCCGAGGGGGAACATGCAAGGAAAATAAAAAAAACAGCATTTTAGCTTGCACATGATTGGATAATAAAATCAGCAGAGCTTCCCCTCATTTCAGATCTACCCCTCAGATTTACAGTGACTGCACTTCCAAGTGCAATTTCAAGTGCACTTTGCACTTGTAGTTTGCACGTTTAGTGCAAAGTGGGTTTGCCTTTTTCTGCCCTATGATTTTTGACCTATCTGATGTTCATCTGTTATGATCTGCACACGTTTTGAATTAAAGCTTTCTACGATCTGCAAGATGTCATTTGGTTTGAGTCACTTTTTGCCAAGATACTGAGACTGTAAGTTAAGCTATCTCAGCACAACTAGATCAGTTATAGAAATCACACTTTCAGTGCTTAGACTGCGGAAACAAAATATGCCACCCCTTTGTTCTCTAACATATGATTATGTTAATTTGTTTGTGCCTCACTAGGGAATGCACCTAGTGTGGGGGTGACTGGGGCACAATAGGTCAGCTTCTACATTGTTAAATGAAGATTTATCACTAGTGCCCTGGGTGCCAGAGCCTACTGATTACATTTATATTATTATATATTTTTCTCGTAACCTTTTTACACTTTATTGTTGATGTGCCACTTTTTATCAGTAGAACATGCTACATATTTACTTTTTCTGCACTGAATAATCATTTCCATAACTAAGGACGAAAGCTCCTTTCTTACTCTCTCAAGGGGTACCAACATTCCATTTGTTAAACCCTATTAAAATGGTCTGCTGAGAGATTTCTCTTAATGATATTGCTTATGTTTTTCCTATATTTATATAAAGAAATTAAATTACCTTGTTAGCGTTTCCTCTCTCCTGTACCATTTTTCATTTACAATGTGTAGACATAGTTTTTCTTTTGTATTAATGATAGCAGAGAATTTTCTAAATAAAGCAACTTATAAAATGTGCACACATAAACATTTCTGGTACATAATGAGTTATGTTTAAAACTATCATCGTTATGGCTTTTATTTCAGAAATACTTTCAGGCATCTAACTGTAAATTGGATAACAAATAATAACAACCAGGATAATAAATAATAACAGATTAGGCAGGATGGTACTGGACTACCTCCTTTTTGTGACACATTTAATGGCAGTGTTTGCCAAATGTTCGTCAGTCATGTATCGCTGTCATGACCTTTGTGGTGTGCTACTTTTCATAATTAGGAGAACAAAAAGAAGAACTCTCCCTTCTTCCCTGATCTTTGGTGAAGTCCTAATTTCTAGTCACTGCTCCTTCCGAAATGTTATTTGCAGCCTACTGTAACAAAATTAGATATATCTTCCAGTGCTTATCAGTTGCCATTAGTATCTAAAGTGCATCTGTTTGCATCAAACTATGGGACTATGGGACCTGAGGACTTTTTTCACTACTAAGGCCTTATGTACACTGCTGCTGCTAAACGGACATTAGGGAGCAGTTGGGCATTTTTTTTCAGCTGCCCCTGAACTCTCCTCTATGTTATGTTGTTATCAGTACATGTACTGTATACAGGATCATTTATAGTCGTTTCTAGGCAGTTGAGTCTTTTTTTGGAAAGCAAAAAAATGTGTTCAGATACTGAGTTTCGAGGCCTTTTGAAGCACCAAACGCTTCTAAACATGGCTAAACACGGTAACTAGCATTTAGCTGTGTTTAGTTTACAGGCGTTTCTCTTTTTTTGGCTATTTTTAGAAACGCTTCTAAATGCTAACACAGTACAACACAGATAAATGTGGCATGTAAACGTGGCAAAACGAACATTTTAAATGTGGGTTACTATCTGTCAAGTTAGGTCATTCAGGAGAGGTTGTAAAAATGTCCCATGTACATTAAGCCTTAGTGGATTGAGATCGGCCTTAGGTAAATAGAGGGAGGGGGGGGAGCTTCACTCACAAGGTTTTTTACTTAAGGTAAAAAACCATCAGCCTTTAGAACCACTTTAGGAAAGTTTATGTTAACAATTCCTACAGGTGTCCAATATTTCGTTGATTACTTACAAGTAGTGGTGGCTGGTGGCAAATGTTTTGGGGGGGGGGGGGGGGGCAAACCCTGGTCGGGTTTGGGATTCTTTCTCTTGTGCTGTATCCAGAGTTGGCAACTTGCACAGAGTGAGTGGAATCCTGTACCTAAACTACTATCATAGCATTTTGTAGTGCAATGCATTACCCTCTAGAATATGCCTAGTTAGTCAGAGGTTTATCCTACAGCAAGATAAAGACCCAAAACGTACCTTTAGGCTGTGTCAGAACTACCTTAGAAGAAAAGAACTAGAACATAGGCTTTAAATCAACCTACAAGTGCAACACATTTGTGGGAACTTCTGCAGCAGTGTTGGGAAGAACTTTCTGAATAATATTTGATTTCTTTTGTAGAAAGAATGCTGAAAGTGTATTCGGCTGTTGTATCTGCGAAAGACACTATGACGAGTCCAAAATGTAGATGACATTTTGTTAACCGCTTGCCACCCGCCCACAATACATTTACTGTGGACGGGCGGCACAGCCAGGCTAGGCAACATACCCATATGTCACAGCCTTTCTTCCAGGTTCCTGCAGATTTTAGTCAATGATTTTGGTCAAAACATGCTGATCGGCTGTGGTCAATCACAGCACAGAGTGTTGACAAACACACAGAGCTCTGTACACAGACAGCAATCTGTCTGTTTCTACTCCCTGAAATCAACTCTAAGTTCAGGGAGAAAAAGCTGACAGATCTGTTAGTACAAGCAGTATACATTGCACACATTACACCCTTTTATGCACACACTTAACCCCTTGGTCGCCCCTTGATGTTAACCCCTTCTCAGCCAGTGGCATTAATACAGTGTACAGTATTATCACTGATCATCAGTGGCGGTGCGTCTATAGAGGGCGCTGGAGCGCCGCCCCCTCTGGCTCTCGCACCGCCACTGATTACAATAACATAGATTAATGCATTGCATGAATCTATGTTATTGTTGCTGGCCACTGACGGTGAGCGCCGGCCACCTGAATAACGGCAGCTGGTTGGCTGTGCGGAAGTGCCTATCAGAGCCAGGCTTTCCGAGTACAGCCCTCAGCCTTCCGGATGCTTATCCAGGGGACGTACGGGGGTGCGTTCCTTGAATAAGACTGACAGGCGTCTCAGCCAATCAGGTTCACCGGTTCTGGTTACTGGTAACCTGATTGGCATCGAGGGTGGGAGAAGACATCGAGGGACATGGAAGGAGGATGGCTGACCCCCATAAAGGTATGTGCCAGGTGGGGGGTGGGGAATTTTACAGGGCACAGCGGCGACAATGGGAACAGTGGCGACAATGGGTACAGTGGTGACAATTAAAGGGCACAGTGGCATCAGTGGGCACAGCGGCGACAATGGGCACAGTGGCAACAATTAAAGGGCACAGTGACATCAATGGGCACAGTGGTGACAATTAAAGGGCACAGTGGCATCAATTGGCACAGTGGTGACAATTAAAGGGCACAGTGGTGACAATTGGCACAGTGGCGACAATTGATGGGCACAGTGGCTGCGTTTGATGGCATGGCACAATGGCTGCGTTTGATGGCATGGCACAGTGGCTGCGTTTGATGGCATGGCACAGTGGTGTGAATTGATGGCACAGTGGCTGCGTTTGATGGCATGGCACTGTGGTGACAATTGATGGCACAGTGGCTGTGTTTGATGGCATGGCACAGTGGTGACAATTGATGGCACAGTGGCTGCGTTTGATGGCATGGCACAGAGGCTGCATTTGATGGCATGGCACAGTGGCTGCGTTTGATGGCATGGCACAGTGGTGCGAATTGATGGCACAGTGACTGTGTTTGATGGCATGGCACAGTGACTGCATTTGATGGCATGGCACAGTGGTGACAATTGATGGCACAGTGTCTGCATTTGATGGGCACAGTGAGGCTGCATTTTTTTTCCGTTTGCGCCCCCCCCCCCAAAAAAATTGTGAGCACCAGCCGCCACTGCTGATCATGTAAATGTTTATTAGCGCCAGATTGCCTGCCACACTTTCACAGTCACACTATAAGTCGCTAATCACCACCATTACTAGTATAGTGTCTGCACGGATCAGTATCTTGATCACAATCAGAACAATGCTGGGGTCCCCAGTAGTATAGTGTCCCCAAAGATGCAGACATTTAGCAGAATACATTTTGGCCTAAATGTATGAAGACATTTTATTTTATTGGATATGTTTTATAACAGAAAGTAAAAAATATATATTTTTTCCAAATTTTCGGTATTTTTTGTTTATAGAAAAAAAAACTGTTCTGATCAAATACCACCAAAGGAACACTATATTTGTGTGAAACAAAAGTACATTTAATTTGAGTATAGTGTTGCATGACCACACAATTGCAAGTTAAACTAGCACAGGGGCCAAATAGCAAGGTAATTTATTTTGTATGTCCAATTGTTGGTTTATTGTATGCTATACTTTCAGAGTGGACAAATGTAACAAACAAGTGGGTAAACCTGCGCTAGTAGAAAAAATAATTGAGGCCCTTTGAAAACGTAATTTGTGACGAAACTGGTCAGGGCGGTGCTACGCATTGATGTCACCACGCTCCCACGTGACCCAATTGCACAGGCGTTCGTATTTTTAACTTTATGCCGGCTTTTTTAAACATTCATGTTTTTTGTCTGTAATGCTTTGTTGATCCTTACGAAATAAACCACCCAGTCTTTTGAGGTAATGCACATTGTTGCCTTCATTTTTTCACCACATCCACGATCCACGGGTCTATCTGCACTGGAGGAGGAGATCACACTCTCATTGCTGCTTTTAGAGGGGGGAGATCCCGAGCGGTCCGGATGATCCAGTTTGCCCTACAACCGTTGCAGAGGTTTGTTTCTGCAGACGCTTTTGTGAACTTGGTATCCGAGGTCCCATCCATCTGGTAAGGGTAAACCCTTATTATTTTGTCTAAGCACCGGAGAAAGTCTCAGTGTGGTGGTGGTGGTGTTTGGCAGCCTTGCACTCTATCCTTCTCACTTACCTGCCTTTGTGTGGAATTTGGACTATTTCTTCCCTGGAACTAAGATTATCTTTTTTGTGCACACATTAATGTGTGGTTGTTGTTCCTTATAATTTTGGACTTTTTATGGTTTGTCCACACTGGACAATGTTGTTTATTCTATTTATTTAATTTATTTCATTTTCAGTTTTTTACACTGATTTTGATGCACTTAATTTTGCTGATATTTATTTAGTGTTTTATCCATTGCGTCAGAGAGATCTGTCACAGGGATTTTTGTTCACTTGTGTAGAGGCCTTCTACCAGGATTAATTATATATGGTCATATATTGGGGTAGTATATGTATATAAGGTTCCTTTCTTTTTCTTATAGGGGCTACGTTTAATTTCAGTAAAATTTCATCTCAGTTTTGGAACAATTCTAACTGGTAATTCTATGGCTGTGAGAAATAGTTTATAATTATTGGATTTTTTTGTTGATTGCTAGGCTCAGTTTTCATGATGGACATGTGAAGATTAATAATCTGGTAGTACTTCACAGTAAAGGCAACCATATGAATAAGAGGATGGTTGTTAGCACAAGCATGCCTCATATGTTCATGTTTTTTCCTAAAGTAGCAAAAGCAGATGGGGAGAATGCTCCAGGGCCAGCCTATCTTTGGGATAAACAATAATGATTGATTGAATTATGGGACATAATAGTTTTATATGAAGTAGAGAGTATTTTTTGCACTTAGCTTTGATTATAAAGTTATCCTGACACCAGTTAACCTTGCCAGGTAAAGTCTCCTGCTTAAAACTTTTTAGGACCAGGACTGGGGCAAACCAGATCTAGGACAGGCAGACACTTTTGCCCTGTACACGCGATCGGTTCGTCTGATGAAATTGGACTGATGGACCATTTTTATCGGACGAACCGATCGTGTGTGGGCCCCATCGTTTTTTTATCCATCGGTGAAAAAAAATAGAACCTGTTTTAAATTTTTCTTATGGTTAAAAAAACGATAGAAAAAAACGATCGTCTGTGGGGAAATCCATCGGTCAAAAATCCATGCATGCTCAGAATCAAGTCAATGCATGCTCAGAAGCATTGAACTTCATTTTTCTCAGCATGTCGTAAGTGTTTTATGTCACCGCGTTGGACAAGATCGGATTTTTAACCGATGGTGTGTAGGCAAGACTGATGAAAGTCAGCTTCATCGAATATCTGATGAAAAAATCCATCAGATTAGATTCCATCAGATATCCGATCGTGTGTACAGGGCTTTTGGGTATTCTGGGAAATGCTGTGCTTCTTTCAATTTAAATGCAACATTTATTAACCCTTATCAATGATTTTCTGCATCCTTCCCTTGGATGCCAGAAGATCTTATCCAAGAACTGTGTGGGACTATTATGTTGCCAGCCAGTGTGTCCTCCCTATTCTTAGGATATTCTCATGGATCCTATGATAGAAGAAGAGAAGTGAGGTGAAGAATCAAGCTTCAGTTTACCTTTTCATGGAGATTGTATACTGCAGGTAAATTATTCACTTGAAAATTAATTACAATAAAACACCCTATTTCCACAAACTTATAGATGAAAAAAATGCATTTTGACAAAATATTCACAATAATTAATTTTATGACTGGATTAGCCTTGTGGGTTTGAATGGTTCATTAACTGAGTTGGGTAAATGCAAACATTCATACATCTAGGGCTATTCATGTTTATCTATGTATTGATCAACCCCTAGTATAGATTTAGCTTCTCCTTTATTCATAGTTTTCCAAAATGTAATTTTGTTACTTACTCAGCGGATTATAGGATTGTACTCATTTAGCAGGTCAGTTTATTTAGAACTACAGACAATGCTTGTTTCTTAGCTGTAGATAGTGAAAGTTGTGTTGTTATCGCTCCACCATTGATGACTTTTCTAATTATTGTTTGCAGCAGTAGTGTTCATACAGACCGGGAGTACAAGGCAACTTCTCCAGTAAGCTCATTCATTGGGCAAGGATTACATGTGGCTATGGTGCATAGGGATCAGGCAACACATGTTTTACTTAAAACTTTCTTTTACTCTGCTATGTAATCAGTAGTGGAAAAAATGTAAAAAAAAAAATTGAAATTAAACTTTAGCAACTAGGCACTTATCCACATAAAGCAGAAAGCAGTTTTAATAGTGCAGCAGGCATACAGTTCTTACACTCGGCAGGTTTCCAGAAACAAGCACATTTGTTTGTGGCTGATCAATGTCACCTAATGAGTGGGATGCTCCACTGTCCCACTGGTGTGAAGGCTTGTGTCACATCATGTGGAGTCACAAGAAAGTCATAACACTTGATCTGGATACTTGTTTGCTTGTAGGTCTCACACATACCCAATGTGATCTCCATTTTCTCCTTTTGAAGAAGCTTGATATGAAATTCAGTGCACAAATACACAACACATCTTCCAGGGACAATTAGCAAGTCTGAAACTATCTTCTCATTTGGTTTCTAAATAAACTAAGAGAATTTACTGTATATATATATACAGTATGTCAGACTCATACCAGTTTCCCCCCCCCCAAATTGAACAGAATAAAGGTGTATCAATCTGGTCAAAAAGATACTGTGTAATATTATAAAACCATCTGATACATAGTTTGGTGACCAGAAATATGCTAATGCAGCTTATGAAGTATCAACATACCTGCAAACTCTTCATCAGTTTTGGGGAGGCTGGTGGATAATAAAGTGCCATTATAAGTGTGAAATGGTGGTTAGCTCATGAACATATTTTCTCTTTCACATTCCTTCACTGATTATTGTATTTTTTTATTATATACAAAACTGATAGAGAAATCCTAGACATGATTAAAGCTCAACTCTAGGCTCAGCATACCTGCCTGGTCTCTTTCATATAAAAAAAAACTACTGTCGATTGATCTTAACAGATTAAAAAAAAAGTTGTGAACTTTTATTTGAAACCTAAGGTTGGGGCTGGTCCCTTTGTGTGATAATTTTGTCTGTGGGACAAGAAGTGTAAGGAAATTCCCCAAAGGGAAGCAGACATCACCCCCCCCCCCCACCAGCACCCAAAAAAAGAAAAAAAAATAGGGGTTTTAACCATCCCTCAAAAAGGTTTTTGCCTTAGATACACTGTGATGTCACTGTGCTCACTGCTTGACCCTTTTGGGAAAAGAGTCAGACCTCGGCAAAAACAAGCAAGAAGCTTGCTGTTTTGTTTTTTTTTTGCCGAGGAAACCGGTCGTGTGTACACTTATAGATGAGGAAACCGACGAGGATCTCATCGGGCCAAAAAGAAAGCATGTCTTCTTTTTCCCCGACAGAATTGGGAAAATTTGGCTCGCCGAGATCCTCGCCGGCTTCACAAGGAACTCGACGAGCAAAACGATGTGTTTTGCCCGTCGAGTTTCTCGGCCGTGTGTACGAGACCTCAGAGTAAACATGTCAGCAGTGTTACTCAATTAGGCCTGATGCACACCTATGCATTTTTAGTGCTTTTTGCATTTTGCAGATTTGCACTACAGAACGTGTTCCATTGGAAACCATGTTACATGGACTGTAGTGCAAATCTGCAAAATGCAAAAAGCATCTATTAAAAACATTTATAAATACAATGCAGACCTAAAACCTAAATATAAATGTATATATATGGGGCCAGATTCAGGTAGGAGATACGACGGCGTATCTTAACTGCATATTTACGCTGGCCGCTAGGGGCATGTACGCTGATTTATGCCTAGAATATGTAAATCAGCTAGATACGCCTATTCACGAATTTACGCCCGGCCGTCGCAGTACAGATATGCCGTTTACGTAAGGCTTTTTCCGGCCTAAAGTTACCCCTGCTATATGAGGCGCAGCCAATGTTAAGTATGGACGTCGGGCCAGCGTCGAATTTTCCGTTGATTACGTCGTTTGCGTAAGTTGTTCGCGAATAGGGCTGGGCGTAATTTACGTTTACGTCAAAAGCATTGGCTTTTTGCGGGTTAATTTGGAGCATGCACACTGGGATACTTTCACGGACGGCGCATGCGCCGTTCTGAAAAAGCGTCATTTACGTGGGGTCACAATAAATTTACATAAAACACGCCCACATCTTCCACATTTGAATTAGGCGGGCTTACGTCGGCCTATTTACGCTACGCCGCCGCAACTTTGCTTTGTGAATACTGCACTTGCCTGTCAAAGTTGCGGAGGCGTAGCATAAATAGGATATGTTACGCCCGCACACAAATACGCGCTCCCTACCTGAATCTACCCCATTCTCATTTAAAATTCCTTTGTTTAATACCATTTTAGTTAACTATTTTAGGCCAAGCTAAAACGTAGCAAACTAAATAAAGGGAGTTTTGAGCCAATATCTTTTAGTCACTAGATATTTTAAAAGTCTGATTATTGTACATTTATTGTATAATGGACATCCATGGCCTGATGGATACTGCCCTGTTTGGTCAGTTATTATAGTTATTAGGAGGTCAAGAGAAGTCACTTGTGTATTCCAAAATGAAGCTAATAAGCAGTACTCAGACTTTCTACTTTAGGTAAAAGAACATGGAAATGTTAATACCATTAATGAATTAATTTAAAGTAGGCATATAAAGTGATGTTTCAGAACCTCACAGTGCTCCATTTTCAGGTAATCACCAGAGTGAATGAAACAAATTGATGCAAAATGCATCAATGTTTTAACAAGAACTACATTTATCAGTGTTTCAGATACACATCCTGAATACAAAGGAACAGCTCATTTATTAATCAAGCACAGGAGGCAGGAAACACATTTATCTGCTCATCAAAGACTGCTGCAGTACCCAGGCTATGAACAATATTTGTATTTATATATAATTAACAAAGGGTAGAGAGCTTTACACATTCCACCAGTGATTTCTTTAGTGGCCTGTACTGTGACGTAATTAATTCTAAAAGATCTTTAAAGATCATATCTTTGACCTAACGTTTAAAGGGGTTGTAAAGGTTTGTTTTTTATTTTCTAAATAGGTTCCTGTAAGCTAGTGCATTGTTGGTTAACTTACCTTTTCCTTCGATTTCCCTTCTGAATGTTTTTTTCTTTGTCTGAATTTCTCACTTCCTGTTCCTCCTCAGTAAGCTTGCCCCATCAACCGAGCCATTCTGTTTGGGGGTTAGTCAGCGTGCTCGGCCCCTCCCTTGGGACTACATCCCTGACCTGTCTGGTGTGTTCACCGCCTCTCCCCGAAAGGGATGTAGTCCCAAGGGAGGGGGCGAGCACCCTGACTAACTCCCAGCCAGAACGGCTCGGATGATGGGGACAAGCTTACTGAGGAGAAACAGGAAGTGAGAAATTTAGTCAAAGAAAAAAACATTTAGAAGGGAAATCTAAGGAAAAGGTAAGTGAACCAACAATGTACTAGCTTAAAGGAACCTATTTAGAAAATAAAAAA
Source organism: Rana temporaria (assembly GCF_905171775.1). Classification (NCBI taxonomy): domain Eukaryota; kingdom Metazoa; phylum Chordata; class Amphibia; order Anura; family Ranidae; genus Rana; species Rana temporaria. Next base: position 292,338,887 of record NC_053490.1, read on the forward strand.
TCAACCTTTACAACCCCTTTTTGGTTCTAAAGCCCTGTTTAAACTTGAGCCTTTTGTAGCTCGTAGCTCAAATCTCAAATCGCTCAACATACAAAATTGTATGTGTTTCAATGGTGACTGTTCACATCAAGTGAATGGGGTTGCTTGTGCAGGGTCCAGGGACCTTTCAAATGCTCTCTAAAGAGAGATCCAAACATGTATGGCTCTTCAGAGAGCATTGCACATTTGAATAAATCTGTATGGTGACACAATGATTGCTGCTGTGGTGATCAGGACACTGCACATAGTCTGGCACACCCTGAGCACACCCTAGCCACCCTATGTGCAGTGGCATATAATCCAGTGTGCAGGAGTGTGCAGGGCACACTGTGCTAGGGTGACCACATTTTCAAACTGCCATTCAGGGACTGCCATTCTGGGGAGGGTACTATGGGTTGGAGGCAGGGTTCTGAGGAGGGGTGTAGGGTACTATGGGCTGGGGACAGGGTTCTGTGGAGGGGTGCAGGGTATTATGGGTTGGGGGCAGGGTTCTGTGGAGTTGTGCAGGGTACTATGGGTTGGGGTGCAGGGTTCTGTGGAGGGGTGCAGGGTACTACGGGTCGGGGGCAGGGTGCTGTGGAGGGATGCAGGGTTCTGTGGAGGGGTGCAGGGTACTATGGGTTGCGGCAGGGTTCTGTGGAGGGGTGCAGGGTACTACGGGTTGGGGGAAGGGTTCTGTGGAGGGGTGTAGGGTACTATGGGTTGGGGGGCAGGGTTCTGTGGAGGGGTGCAGGGTACTATGGGTTGGGGGCAGGGTTCTGTGGAGGGGTGCAGGGTACTATGGGTTGGGGTGCATGTTTCTGTGGAGGGGTGCAGGGTACTAGGGGTTGCGGTGCAGGGGTCTGTGGAGGGGTGCAGGGTACTATGGGTTGGGGTGCAGGGTTCTGTGGAGGGGTGCAGGGTACTATGGGTTGGGGGCAGAGTTCTGTGGAGGGGTGCAGGGTTCTGTGGGTTGGGGTTCAGGGTTCTGTGGAGGGGTGCAGGGTACTATGGGTTGGGGGCAGAGTTCTGTGGAGGGGTGCAGGGTTCTGTGGGTTGGGGTGCAGGGTTCTGTGGAGGGGTGCAGGGTACTATGGGTTGGGGGCAGAGTTCTGTGGAGGGGTGCAGGGTACTATGGGTTGGGGGCAGGGTTCTGTGGAGGGGTGCAGGGTACTATGGGTTGGGGTGCAGGGTTCTGTGGAGGGGTGCAGGGTACTATGGGTTGGGGTGCAGGGTTCTGTGGAGGGGTGCAGGGTACTATGGGTTGGGGGCAGGGTTCTGTGGAGGGGTGCAGGGTACTATGGGTTGGGGGCAGAGTTCTGTGGAGGGGTGCAGGGTACTATGGGTTGGGGTGCAGGGTTCTGTGGAGGGGTGCAGGGTACTATGGGTTGGGGTGCAGGGTTCTGTGGAGGGGTGCAGGGTACTATGGGTTGGGGTGCAGGGTTCTGTGGAGGGGTGCATGGTACTATGGGTTGGGGGCAGGGTTCTGTGGAGGGGTGCAGGGTACTATGGGTTGGGGGCAGGGTTCTGTGGAGGGGTGCAGGGTACTATGGGTTGGGGGCAGGGTTCTGTGGAGGGGTGCAGGGTACTATGGGTTGGGGGCAGGGTTCTGTGGAAGGGTGCAGGGTACTATGGAGGGGTGTAGGGTACTATGGGGTGGGGTGCAGGGTTCTGTGGAGGGGTGCAGGGTACTATGGGTTGGGGGCAGGGTTCTGTGGAGGGGTGCAGGGTACTATGGGTTGGGGGCAGGGTTCTGTGGAGGGGTGCAGGGTACTATGGAGGGGTGCAGGGTACTATTGGGTGGGGTGCAGGGTTCTGTGGAGGGGTGCAGGGTACTATGGGGTGGGGTGCAGGGTTCTGTGGAGGGGTGCATGGTACTATGGAGGGGTGCAGGGTTCTGTGGAGGGGTGCAGCGTTCTGTGGAGGGGTGCAGGGTACTATGGATTGGGTTGGGGGCAGGGTTCTGTAGAGTAGAGGGGTGGTGGCTGGGTGCAGGGTAGATGGGAGGTACAGGAAGGAGAGAGCTCCCACACAGGGTTCAATGGAGGAGCAGAGGGTAGTGTTAAAGGGGATCCTGGACATTGCACAGCCTGGAACGGTCAGAAGGACCTGGATCAGAGCTAGGGGGGAGGGGGAGAGCATCTGAAGGGTAAATGAGCACCTAGGAGGGACCTGAGGACTGGGAAGCAGGGGGGGACTCGGAGACGGAGACACAAACACATGCAGCGCTTTGCAGCGCTTTGCCCCCATTTCTGTCTGTTCTGCCAGCCGCCCAGGACACAGATCACAGTTACACTGCACGTCTAGCAGGGAGCCAGCATCGCAATCCCCAACCTACACCTCCATCCATTGTACGAATAACTCACTGCCTGCCCCGCTCCTCCAATCAATTAGCATCTGCAGCATAATCTTCCTATCAGCAGAGCAGAGCAGGGGGCGGGAGAAGCTGTTGTGAAAAGACTCCTCCAATCCTGCTCAGTGTGCAGCTCTCCCGCACCCTTGCTCTGCTGATAGGATGAAATCGTTGGTGGGGCGGGAGAGGGGAGAGCCAGGAAGTGAGGAGACAGACATGGCCACACATAATTATGAACGGCTGTGGCTGTGAATGTATTGTCCCGCAATGAGTGTACCCGGGACACGGGACAGAGCTCCACAATAAGGGACTGTCCCGGGCAATCCGGGACACGTGGTCACCCTACGGGCCTGTCACACATGACACACCCCAAGTAATCCATCCTATTTTATCAGCAGCGCTTGCTTACTGCATCATCCACCTGTCATTTCTGGCCAGGACATTTCTGCCTGTGACCTTGGGGGCAGGTGCACTGTGCTGTGCTTTTCCTGTAATATCTCACTTATAAGAATCCTATGAGTGCGATATAGAGACACACGATCTTCAGTGCCTGGCACAGAGTGCTATATGAACAGGACAGAGGAGGCTAAATCTGCTCCATCGAAAGCTCCACGAGAAGCAGAGAATATCATGCAAGTAATTCTATGTTCTAATAGTTTAGGGTACAGCTGCCCATAACTTCTTGAGTGTGTAATCAGAAACCTGGTGAAAGATGTATCTCTTTCCTATTGTTCTTATCTCACATGCATGGCGTCAGATGGCTGGGTCTGTGCCAATGTATGTGTGTAGTGGTCACCTTCCAGCATATTGGTTGGGGAACCTGTTTATTGCAAAAGAGTTTATATGCATTTCCTGACATTTTAGTTAACCTAAGTTTTAAATCAGAGTACAATAACCAGCATAGACTAGAATCAGGTTAGGCATCCAATAGACACTTAAGATTTAGGATTAAGACGCAGAGTAGATAGGCTGACATGGATTTCCAGTGCCCCACCACAGTTTATACTGGTAAGGCCTCGTACACACGACCGTTTTCCTCGGCAAAAACCATCGAGAAAAATGCTGGCAGAGCTTTTCTACCGAGAAAAACAGGCATGTGTATATTTTTCGTCGAGAAAACTGTTGTGGATCTCGACGAGAAAAAAAGAGAACATGCTCTCTTTTTTCTCGTCGGGAGTCTCAATTTTCTCGTCGTGGTTCTCGTTTGGCTTGTTTACGATGAGAAACATGTTTGTGTGTATGCTTAGAAACCCGAGCATGCTCAGAATAAAGTATGAGACGGGAGGGCACCTTCATAAAAGTAGCGTTCGTAATGGAGATAGCACATTCGTCACGCTGTACCAGACTGAAAAGCGCAAATCGTCTCTCACCAAACTTTTACTTAAAGCGGAGGTCCGTTCAAAAAAATAAATACAAATTAAAAGTCAGCAGCTACTAACACTGTAGCCGCTGACTTTTATTAAGGACACTTACCTGTCCTAGGCGCCCGCGATGTCGGCCCCTGTGGAATTGAACTTCCCCTTTATAGTGCCGTCGTACGTGTTGTACGTCATCTCGTTTGAGAACAACGAGATTTTGTCTTGACAGTGTGTATGCAAGGAAAGCTTGACAAGAACCTCGTCGAGGAAAACAACGTTTCATTTACGACGAGATTCTCGGTCGTGTGTACGAGGCCTACTGTATGAAGTTGGGTTCCCAGCTGACTGGACAATGGTTGGAGGGCCTCAACAGAACAGCCGATCTTGTCTTCAGGTCTATGTATCACAAGACTCCACATTGCAATCATCTTCAGGGGCCCATGCAACTAAACTTTACTGCGACATTCACCTGGAGGTATCTTTATTAATATAACCAGGTATAAGTGCACAATTTTACCAGGACTCTTGTTGGACCCTTTGCCTAATAATACCTGTTTGCACATTGGAAGTATGTACAAAAAGGCTGATTGCAGTGATTCCTCTGATTTTAATTACTTACTCCCAATTGCTGGTTAACTTCACAGGAAGGGAATTTCTTCTGTACACAGTCCCTTTCCTGGGTGGGGGCACCAACTTTATTGTCAAACCCATTCTTCCACTTAGTGAAGGTTCTGGTCCTCTTTCTTACCTACAGGTTTAGTGCAATATCCTGTTTGGGGAAGGCCATTTCTCATAAGTACCCCCCCCCCCATCCCCAAAAAGGGCTACAGCTGCATATTGAATATCTGATTTTATCTGCAGTTTATTTAATCAAGATATATGCATTCTGATTGAGTAGCAGGGTGTATAGCAATGTATAGTATAAAGTGCTCTTTTTTTTTAGGCTTGTGACAACCACGTGGATACTACATGCATGAGGAAAAACATGACAGCAGCAAATAGCATCTTTTATTTTGCTGCCTGTGCCCATTTGTTAAAATTTGTGTGGGAATTTTTTTTCTTTGATGTGACTAGAACAGTTGTCCCCATTGGAAGATTTCTCATCTGCTCCTGCTCTGGTGACAACTCTAATGCCGCGTACACACCATCGTTTTTCTTGTTGTTCAAAAACCAGTCGTTTTTCCCAACGTGATTCCTCTCCAGCCTGACTTGCATACACAAGTTCATGCAAAAAAACGTCTGACCAAAGCACGGTGACGTACAACACGTATGACGGGACTATAAAGGGGAAGTTCCTTTCAAATGGCTCCACCCTTTGGGCTGCTTTTACTGATCCTCATGTTAGTAAAAGTTTGGTGAGAGACGATTCGCGCTTTTCAGTCTTCGTGCTTCTCAGTCTGTTACAGCGTGACAAATGTGCTATCTCCATTCTGACCGCTAGTTTTACCAGAACGAGCGCTCCCGTCTCATACTTGATTCTGAGCATGTGCGTTTTTTTTCCCCTCGGAAAAGCATATGTAGCGCCCCCTTACTTTCAGTATGGGCACTACGCTAAAGTTAGTGGGGGAATGAGAGAGATAAGTTGCTCTCATTCCTAATTGTGCTGAATTTGGGCTTCTGTCATTCCTGAACTGTCCTGTGGGTCAGTCTGCGCTCCAGGGATGCAATCCCATCCCTGGGCGACAGCTGGCGCTAGAGGGGTTCTGGCAGAGCCACTTTTCCCCAGCAGCCAATTAGAGGAGTTTTCCCTTGTGGGGCATGCTGGGGGAGGGTATATCTGTGGCAGACGCTGTTGTTCTTGGTTCTTCGCTGGTTCCTGGTTCGAGGTGCGGCACCCATCTTTAGGGTGTGCGCACATCGCGGGCCCCACCACTATGGCCTACCTGGCCTGGAGTCGCACGCAACGTGGAGTTCCTGACTCTGGGCCCTCATGGCCTGGAGCAACTGATGCTACCAGGGACCCCAGTGACTTACTGGGTCCCCAACTATACTTAAGAGATCCCAAGCTACGTGCTGTGCGGTGGGGGAACGGCTCAAGGAGAACCCGGAGGCAGGTTGTCAGAGAAGCTTGAACGAACCATCGGAGATCTGGGTGACCGAACACTGACAGATAACCTCAGTACTGTCAGTCGGTGACCCCAAAGAGAAAGACTGGGGAGGAATTTCTCTGCTGTTCATCATTGTCAGCATTGAGCATGTGGCAGAGGCATCATCTGGCATCTTATTTAAGGTCAGAGCCAAGTCAGTACAGTGACTTGTTCTTCCCGGCAACTTTAAAGTGACACTTCGGCTGCCAGACTCGTGGCAGGAGTCTGTCCGGGGCACTTCACCCACTTTGGCTAGAGTGGCGACGAACTGTATCTACTAATACTGAGAGCAGGATTGCTCTTCTCTTATCCAGGCCTGATACTGCAAAGTTCTCTTGCTTCATCAACCTTTTCCCTTTCTACTTCAAGTTGATGATGGTCGTGTTGGGCCGAGAAATAAAGCATTCAGAAAACCTTACTCGCTGATTGGACATTCGTTTACTGCTCTACTCACTACAATCACCCTAGACAACGATTAAAGGTAACTTAATACGCCGATCCCAAAACAATCAGCGGCTCCTGAGGGGGTAGCGCTACACATACACACAACCGTTTTTCGCAACGAGAAAAAGACTGACGTGAAACACAATGAGAAAAAAGAGCTGGTTTCAATTTTTTTTGCGGGAAGTTTGCTAGGGTGCATTTCTCGACCAATATAAAAAATTGCACTTTTCTCGTCGTGAAAAATGGTCATGTGTACAAGGCATAACACTCTGGATTCTCCATCAGCCTCTCTCCCACTAAGAATTATCACCAGAATAAGTAAAGATGGTGAATCTCCCTTTCAGGGACATAAACAGCAGTAGCAAGTGACAGGTGTTCCAACCCATCACAACTCGTAAAGTATTGTATGTATGTACATTTAAATCTTGCCTCCCGCAATGCCACGCTCTATACAATATGGTTGTATAATCACCTTTACAGCTACGAACAGCTATGTAGTATAAGGGCTTGCTTGACTGGATACAAATTGAATGGTTTGTTTAGGTTTGTCCTTATATGACAGCCTTTAAATCGAAATAAGACTGTATACATATTGTATGAACAGATAGCTAGATTCAGACACATTGGCCTAAACTTGCGGCGGCGTAGCTTAGCGTGTTTAGGCTACGCCGCCGTAAGTTAGCTAGGCAAGTACATGATTCACAATGTACTTGCCTGCTAAGTTACGGCGGCGTAGCCTAAATCGGGCGGGCGTAAGGGCGCCTAATTCAAATGTGTGTAAGGGGGAGTGTTTTATGTTAATGGAGCTTGACCTTACGTTTTTGACGTTTTTTTCTAACTACGCATGCGCCGGGCGCCTACATTTCCCAGTGTGCATTGCGGCTAAGTACGCCGCACGGGCCCATTGATTTCGACGTGGACGTAAATCCCGATTCACGGACGACTTACGCAAACGACGTAAATAATTCCAATTTCGACGCGGGAACGGCGGCCATCCTTAACATTACTATTCCATCTAGGACTGAGCTCTAACTTTAGGCGGCCTATCTCTAACGTAAACGGCGTAAATGTACTGCGGCGGCCGGGCGTACGTTCGTGAATCGGCGTATCTACTGATTTGCATATTCTACGCCGACCGCAATGGAAGCGCCACCTAGCGGCCATCCGAAATATTGCAACCTAAGATAAGGCGTCCTATCTTAGATATGTTTAAGTGTATCTCTGATTGAAAATACACTTAAACATAAGTCGGCGTAGATTCTGAGTTAGGTCGGCTTATCTACTGATAAGCCGGCCTAACTCTTTGTGAATCTACCTATGAGTCTATAATGTATGGCCAACTTTTGTGCAGCTTTTTTATCCCATGTACAGTTTCCAATGTTAATTTTATTTGAAAACACTGGATCAAAGCTTCCATCAGACATCACTACAGTATGAAATGCCACCTGGCAGATATCTGACCCTTGAACAATATTATGCCGCAGTACATATAGGAAAAGAGCTCACAATATTTAAATAACTTCTAACAATGATTATTTTGGTACATTAACTTGCTGAGAGAAAGGTCACTCCGAAATGAGGGAGCAGAAGGAATAAACACAAATCTCAGATTGTTTGAGAAGATTTCCTCTTTTCTTATTAAGGAAAACTAAAATGAAAGCCAATATGAGCATGTAGTGGCAATGGAGCTTCATATTACTCTGTGATATATTATACACAGCAACCAGAAATATTCAGGCCTCCAAATATAGCCCCTACATCTGAAACTGTATTTGACATTTATTTATGCAAAATATAGGTAAGGGCAAAATTCTAATAGTAAAAATACACCTGACCTTGAAATAATTTACTGCTGGAAAACTCTGCAATGCAATGGAATATTTAAATCTTGAACCACGAGAGAATTTAACTGTATTAGAGTTCTTTGTAAATACAAATAGCGTTACCAACAAAACATGCTCATTTCCCAAACACGTGAGATCATTTTAGCTGATTAATGTGCACTCATATTGTACACATTTCATTTCACTAAGAACATGGAAAATTGAATTTTGCCACAAAAGAAAACATATAAAATCAGAGAGAAAACACAGGGTACTTGCACAGAGGTGTATCTAGTGAAAATAGCACCTATGGCAAGCACTGAGACTGCGCCCCTGTCGAATCATATGAAACCCATCTTTCAGATAACCTTAACAAAAAAACAAAACTTGTGATATTTATCATCCCTTGTGATACCTTTGGTAGTGACATAGCTTCTTTATGGAGAAATCTGGGGTTTATTAGACCTCTGATCCCTCCTCTGCCCTCCAAGGCCAGGTAAATGCAGAACCAATACTGGAAGTGATGAAATCTTCATCACTTAAGGCCTCAGTTTTCACCGAGGAGAGAGAGAAACTGATGTTCCTCCTCCTTCTTCTTTGTGTGCTTCCAATCTGACCAGATGGAATGGGAGAGCCTGGGAGAACAGGGGAGGGCTGTGGCTGAACGCAGCAGGGATCGCAATGCCATTGTCCATTAGAAAAGGTGCTGAAAAGGAGATCATGCCTATGCTCAGGAGGAGAGAAGAAGAGACCCTGGTAAGTGCCTCGCTGCCCAGCCACTCATCAGCGCCCCCTTCATATGGCGCCCATGGCATTTGTCATGACTGCCATACCCTAGATATGCCACTGTACTTGCATCAACCCTGCATTTGTTTTTAAGCCCAACTCCAGGATTTTTTTTTTTCATTTAAAGAGTTAGTTTAACTTTACAGAAAAAATGTAAAGGTGAACCAGACACCCTACACACCCCCTTCTGGTCACCCCCACCAGCTGTCAGAGCCCATGCAGTCATTTCAGTGGTCTGGGCATTTAAACTCCATGCTCTTCTCCCTTTCTAGACTTACCAAAGCAATTCTAATTGGTCAAAACCTGCACAGTGCATAAGCTGTAGTCTGTCATGGAAACGCTGTACAGAGAAGAAGGAGAAGAGAGGAGATCTAAAATCCCTGGACCACTGGATAAGATGTGTGGGCTCTGAGAGCTCATGGAGGTAAGTACAGTGGGGACCCACGATGGTGGGGAGAGTGTCTGGTGTTAAGGCCCATTCACACCAAAATACTGCAGGAAATCCATGTTCAGAGCACACTGGGTGTGCGATCTGCTACAAGTATTAATGTCATTGTAACGATAACCAGGGCTTTTTTTTCAGCGGGAACACGGGGGAACGCAGTTCCGGCACCTTCTAGACTGACTGTATGTAATGGCAAGGGGTGCTGGGGTGTGCTACAGGGTGTTGATGCTCACTGCTGTGGATCTATTTTTTGCTGGGGGGGTCTATTGTTGCTGGGAGGTCTATTGTCTCTGGGGGGGTCTTATGTTGCTGGAGGGGTCAGTTGTTGCTGAAAGAGATATACTGTAGGGAGAGGGGTCTATATTGTTGATGGCAGCCAGAGAGTCTACTAATGCTGGCTGTGCGGAGATCTGTTGATGCTGCCGGGAGTCTATTGTTGCTGGGGGGAAACTTTCTTGTGGGTGGTCTATTGTTAGGGGGATCTATTGTTGCTGGCTGCAAGGGATCTATTTTACTGTTTTTCTTGATATCATTAACCAAATTCCATACAAATCACTTGGCACCACAAAATGATACTTGGTTCTATAATGTCTAAAAGGGGCGGTACTGGGAGGTGGGTAGGGGCGGAGAAAATGGGTGACTTGGAAAGGGGGGAGTTTCTGCACATATTTCTGAGAAAAAAAGCCCTGACGATAACCCAAATGCAGATTACACATGCAGTGCTTTTGCCTGCACTGGAACTCATGGTACTGTAGTACCATGCAATCCGCTTAAAGTATGTTTTTTATGTTTTTTAACCACTTAAGACCCAGACCATTTTGCAGGTAAAGGACCAGGCCCCTTTTTGCGATTCAGCACTGCGTCGATTTAACTGACAATTGGGTGGTCGTGCGACGTGGCTCCCAAGCAAAATTTGGCATCCCTTTTTCCCCACAAATAGAGCTTTCTTTTGGTTGTATTTGATCACCTCTGCGGTTTTTATATTTTGCGCTATAAACAAAAACAGAGCAAACATTTTTGCTATAATAAATATCCCCCAAAAATATATAAAATATATATTTTTTCCTCAGTTTAGGCTGATACGTATTCTTCTAGATATTTTTTGAAAAAAAAAAATCTCAATAAGCGTTTATTGAATGGTTTGCGGAATATGTATAGTGTTTACAAAATAGGGGATAGTTTTATGGCATTTTTATTAATATTTTTTTTTACTAGTAATGATGGTGATAAGCGTTTTTTTTTCGTGACTGCGACATTATGGCGGACACATTGGACACTTTTGACACATTTTTGGGACCATTGTCATTTTCACAACGAAAAGTGCTATAAAAATGCACTGATTACTGTGAAAATGACAATGCAAGTGAAGGGGTTAACCACTAGGGGGGCGCTAAAGGGGTTAAGTGTGCCCTGATTTTTGTTTCTTACTGTAGGGGGCGTGGCTGGACGTGTGATGTCACTGATCGTCGTTCCCTATGACAGGGAACAGACGATCAGTGACAAGCCACAGAGAAGAATGGGGAAGGTTTGTTTACACTCACCTTTCCCCAATCTTCAGCTCCTGTGACCCGATCGTGGGACACTGGCGGCAATTGGGTCGCAAGGATGCCATCACGGAGCTCTCGGACCGGGTCGCGAGCGCGCCCGTGGCGGTGCACGCGCGATCCATGGCTGGGCACTTAAAGGGCAACTTATCTGTACGTGCTTGTGCCCAGCCGTGCCATCCTGCCGACAAGTGGTTAAAGTAGTACATGCACTACTTTGGGTGCAATCCAGTGCAATTTCAGCCTATTCAAATGAATTGGCTGGAAATCGCATTGCACACAGTCCTACAGGATTCTGGAGTGATCATTTTTCCTGTGAAGGTGAATTAACCCTTTAACCACTTAAGGACCGAAAGGATTTGCCCCCTTAATCACCAAGCCATTTTTTGCGATACGGCACTGCTGCGCTTTAACTGACAATTGCGTGGGTGTGCGACATTGAACCAAAACAAACTTTATGGTCTTTCTTTTCTCACAAATGGAGCCTTCTTTTGGTGGTATTTAATCACTTCTGCGGTTTTTATTTTTTGCACTATAAATGAAAAAAAAAAACAATAAAAAAAAACAATATTTTTTACTTTTTGCTATAATAAATATCCCAAAAAAAGTAAAAAAACGAATTTCCTTATTAGTTTAGGCTAATATGTATTCTACGACATATTTTTGCAAAAAAAAAAATGCAATAAGCGTATACTGATTGGTTCGCACAAAAGTTATAGCGTCTACAAAATAGGGAATATTTGTATTGCACTTTAATTATTTTTCTCATTTTACTAGTAATGGCAGTGAGCAGCGATTTTTAGTGAGACTATGACATTGCAGTGGACAGATCGTACACTTTTGACACTTTTTTGGGACCATTGACATTCATACAGCGATCAGAGCTATAAAAATGCACTGATTACTGTGTAAATGTCACTGGCAGGGAAGGGGTTAACACCAGGGGGCGATCAAGGGGTTAACTGTTCCCTAGTGAGGGGTTTCTAACTGTGGGGGATGAGACTGACTGGAGGAGGAGACAGATCGCTGTTCCTGATCACTAGGAACAGCAGATCTCTCTCTCCTTCCCTGTCAGGACGGGGATCTGTCTGTTTACATGGACAGACCCCCATTCTGTCTCTCTGTGGAGCGATCGCAGGTGGTCGGCAGACATCGCGGCTTCTGGCTGCGTGCATCGGCTCCAGTGTCACGCTGCCTCCAATAGCTCTTAAATCAGCCGACGTACAACTGTGGTGGCTGGTCAGCAAGTTGTTAAATAGTTGCATTGCAACAGATCAAAGTCACAGTTTTCCCTATGAGCCAAGCTAATTTCCTTCCATTTTTACCTTCACACTATCTTCCTGAGCACTGGTCTCCTCACCGCCTATGAGAGTACCTAACCACTGACAGTGTCACCTCCGCCAATAGGAGGTGTGCACATCAAGCAGGCAGTGATATGGACACTCAAAGATGGGTTGCAGGAACAGAGAAAGAGAGAAGGATCATGCGACTGTGCTTCAGTTAAAGTGGAGCTAAAGTTATATATAAAAAATTGCAAAAAGACAGGCTCTTTATTGCAGAAGAGTCATCCAAATGTCTCTTCTTTGATTAAATAAATTACCTGCCTGTTCCAATTCTCTGTTGAATTTAGACTCAACTGTGCATGCGTAGCTCAGTTTACATTTTGACCTTGTGTCGGGATACCCACACGTCATCCTAAAAGACCAGTATCCAAATCCTGGGCAACACATTGCAATATTTCCCCCTACCTGGACATTACGAACGGATGAGTGGTTGATCCTGGAGTTCTACCCCTCCCTCTCCCTCTCTCTCCTTCTACTCTCTCTGTCTGGGACACTCTGCTCCCCCCCTCCTCTATGTATGAGAAGGGGAAATTGCTCCCCTCCGCTATGTAGTGGGCAAGGTTATACGCAGACTAGAGCTCCAAGCTTAAACCAGCAACTAGGTTCCAGATTCTTCTCCTTTAAAATTTTCTCCAAGATGCCTGATACTACGGTGGCCCAGGCTGGCTCCTTAGCCGTGGGGGGGTCCGGTTCTGCCACAGTGTGATCCCAAGGGGGTGGCGGGATGGACCTTTCCAGGCTCGCTGGGAGGATCCCGTCTACTGGTCCCAAGGGCATCCCTCAGCACGATACACCGGTAGCTCACGGGGTGTATACATGGGACAACCCCCTGGAGAGCGGGGGACACATACTCGGTTCCTGATGATCTGTAATCAAGGTCCCAGGGAGTCATCTAACTTGAATCTGTTAGGCCCCGTACACACGGCCGAGAAACTCGACTAGCAAAACACATCGTTTTGCTCGTCGAGTTCCTTGTGAAGCCGCAGAGGATCTCAGCGAGCCAAGTTTCCCTGTTGACAAACGAGGAAATAGAGAACATGTTCTCTATTTGGCCCGACGAGTTCCTCGTCGGTTTCCTCGGCCGAAAGTGTACACACGGCCGGGTTTCTCGGCAGAATACAGCTCCGATCGAGTTTCTGGCTGAATTCTGCCGAGAAACTCGGTCGTGTGTACGGGGCCTTAGTCTGAGATATAACCTACGATCTTTACGGCAAACTCTATACAGGGCCATCTTTTCCATTGGGCACGCTGGGCAGTTGCCTGGGGGCCCTGCTTGCCTGGGGGGCCCCACCGGATGCCCAGCAACCTGCAGGATTCCCCCTTACAATGCAAGGGGGAACTCAGTCTGCGGACCCTGATGTAAGTGGGAAAGAGAAAGCAGTGGACTCTGATATAAGGTGGTCTCTGATCACCAGAGCCCCCCTCCACATCAGAGTTCCCTTCTTAGATCATGATCTGCAGCGTTCCCCTTTACATAAGAGTTCCCTTTCACTGTAAGGGGGAATCCTGCAGACTCTGATGTAAGAGGAAACTCTGTGCTGGCTGGGTTATAGTAACCTGACCTTCATGTCAATGAAGACATTTTTTTATTTTTTTTACTTTTGTTTAACTTAAACACATTGCTAATAGCACTAGCTATACGTTTATAGTTTAAATACTGACATTTGCATTGTTCGGCACTGAAAACTGTAATTTTAGGTACTTTTTTTTGCAGTGGCAGTAAAAAATGTGGTTCTGCCAGTAAATTTTATGATTTTTGTCAGTAAATTCTCGTGCGTGATTGTGTAGACAGGGCCCCAGTGCACTGTATTGCCCGGGGGCCTATAATGCTCTTAAGATGACACTGACTCTATATAATTACCGCTAAGCGGGACCCGCAGACCCGATCACAGCTTCCCCGTTCTTCACTGTGGCGCCGTGATCGATCGTGTGTTCCCTTTTATAGGGAAACACAATCGATGACGTCACACCTACAGCCACACCCCCCTACAGTTAGAAACAGACATGAGGTCACACATAACCCCTTTAGCGCCCCCTTGTTGTTAACTCCCAAACTGCAATTGTCATTTTCACAGTAAACAATGCATTTTTAATGCATTTTTTACTGTGAAAATGACAATGGTCCCAAAAATGTGTCAAAATTGGCCGAAGTGTCCGCCATAATCTCGCAGTCACGAAAAAAATCGCTGATCGCCGCCATTAGTAGTAAAAAAAAAAAAATGATAAAAATGCAATAAAACTATCCCCTATTTTGTAAATTTTGCGCAAACCAACCGATAAATGCTTATTGCGATTTTTTTTACCAAAAATAGGTAGAATACGTATCGGCCTAAACTGAGGAAAAAAACGTTTTTGTATATTTTTGGGGGATATTTATTATAGCAAAAAGGAAAAAATATTGCATTTTTTTCAAAATTGTCGCTCTATTTTTGTTTATAGCACAAAAAATAAAAACCGCAGAGGTGATCAAATACCACCAAAAGAAAAAAAGGACGCCAATTTTGTTTGGGAGCCACGTCGCACGACCGCGCAATTGTCAGTTAAAGCGACGCAGTGCCGAATCGCAAAAACTGTCCGGATCCTTTAGCTGCCTAAAGGTCCGGGTCTTAAGTGGTTAAGCAAATCATAACGTGTAGAAAAAAGAAAATTCTGATCACCAGCCCAGAGGAATACAGTGTTTCTATGATACTGTGGTCACTGTATGTAAATAAAAAAAATGGAAAAAAGAAAGATAATGTAATAAAGAAAAACAAAATCAACAAAAAATGATTTTAATTTCAATAGTTTTTATCAAATTTTCATTAGAAAACAGTACAGGAGGAAACAGGAACAAAAGTAATCAAAAGAAAAGCACATTCCAATGATGCATAAGATTATCCAGAGATAGTAATACATTCTACTTTGTTACATAACATAAGGTTGGTTAGGAAACCGTAAGTGCCTTTACCAGGGAAGTAGCTATAGCTAGCCCCTTACGATCCCTCTTTTTGGTCGCGGTAGCCAGCTCCATTAAAAGAAAACTGAACTTTTAACCCTTCCAACACTGCACAAGATCCGTCCCCTCAGTTGCAAGCGTCTGATTACAAGGAATGTGAAAAAGGGTGAGTATATAAGATAAACAAAAGGAATAAACAAAATAAAACAGGACAGAGTATCAACCGTCCATTAACAGTAACACCAACAACAATAGTAATTGCCCTAACTGGTTCAGACCACCCAACACTCTAAGTTGGAAATAATAAAACTATTTATCCATCAAGTTTCCAGTTTTGCCATGGAGTCCATAGATTGGACACCTTCCCATATTTCCCCATCGCTGATGCATGGAGGATTTCATATGTACTATGAGTTTGCACCGTATTTATGATTTCTGATATTGTGGGAGGAGCAATATTCTTCCAGTGTCTGAGGATTACAAGGCATGTGGCTAGTAGAATGTGAGAAACCATCGTTACCTGAGAAGCGGGTATCGTTTCAATGCCCATGGATAATATAGCCATAGCAACAACAAAAACATTTGTTTTAAATTGTCGCTAGACATGTGCACTGACAAAAAATGAATTTTTTATTTTTTATTTTTGTTTCATTTGTTTATTTTTATTATTATTATTTGTAACGGTCACCGTTTATGACCTTCCATCAACTATGACAGCTCATCTGACACACAGACAAACCAGCAGGCATCCTATTTCCCAGAATAACGAGACTTGCTACGTGTTCTCTGGTTTCAAAATTAAGACATCTTTAATGGTTCACTCTCAGATTTTATACAGTTTTCAAGGCACAGGAACAATCAAACTCTCCACTCACACCCTGGGAGGGCTTCAATACACTTTCAGATGGCTAATTGCTAAACATTCTAGACATGTCGGCGCCGGCATATAATTATCATGATCTAATCACTGCACATTCCTTCATTAACAGAACTCAAACAAAACACCATCACACAATGATCTCTTCTTAATCCACATCCCTAGACAGACGTTCTGTCTCCGCATACAGCTTGACAGAAAGGTATTCACACCTCTGAGCATCAATAGGCTTAAAGCAGTGTTATCACACAATGAAAGGTCTTCCAGGGGCCTGACTCAATTAGCAACTCACTAGGTCACAATTAACCAACAACTTGCAATATCTCTATCAGTAATGTCCCCTGTCCTGTAATTTAGGATAATCTCAGTCACCCTATGGCCCTATCGGACATAAGGTGACCCTAGACATAAGACTCCTTGGTGACGCCGGTACAGGAGTACCCCTCATCCTTACAAAGTCTCTGTTTGTCCCGGGTCATTCCGTTACATTATTATTATTATTATTATTAATAAATAATAATAATAACAAACAAGATAAAATAATGGTTAATAAACTTAATAATTTAATTATAATTTAATGTTTTTTTGGGGGTTTTTTTCAGACTTTCGTTCTTATTTTCAATTTTCAAATTTTTGGATTTTGGGGTTTTCAGATTTTTGGATTTTTGTTCTTTTGAATTTTCTGAATTTCATTCTTTTGAATTTTTGGATTTTCGTCCTTTAGAAGTTACAGCTTTTTTGTTATTTCCAATTTTCAGATTTTTGAATTTCGGATTTTTGAATTTTCGTTCTTTTAAAAAATTCATTGAAATGGTCTTTTGTTAATTTGGATGTTTCTGAATTAACGAATATTCAGAATTTTAATGAAAAAGGAAATTGGAACAAAACGAATTGCACATGTCTTATTGTCACCAGTTAGTGTCCCTGATCACCACCACACCAGTTGTATGATGACGCTGTACTGCACTGGTGACAGTATGTAAATAAATGTTTAAAAAGTGTGAAAATTTTGCAAAAATTGTGACAAAAATTATAACTTCAAAAAACGTACAATGCCTTTTACTAAATAGCTCAGACTGTCTACTTTCCAAAAAGCGGTGATTTGGGGGGTATTTTTACTGTACTGCCATTTTCGGGCCTCAAGAATTTAAAATAAGTCATCAGTGAATCAGGATTGATTAATTTTTAGATATATACAGTACCAAAGTTTGTAGACTCTATAACATTCCTACACTAAATAATACACTGATTTGGCTTATTTTCACACAAAAAAATTAAGCAGTATACATTTTGCCCTAAATTTGTATAGATTGATTATTTACTTGCAAAATGTTCTAACAGAAATGTGTTTTTCCCAAATTAGTTTTTTTTTTCCGTTTATTCAGCAGAAAATAAAAAACCTAGCATTGAATAAATAGCACCAAAAGCAAGCTCTATTTGTGTGAAAAAAAATCTAAGTTGAGTACAGTGTAGCATGACCGCACAATTGCCATTCAAAGTGTGACAGAGCTGAAAGCTGAAAATCGGCCTTGGCAGGAAAGGGGTGAAAGTGTCCAGCAGTACTAAAGCGGTTAAACACTAATAGCCAGATTCAGGTAGAGTTACGCCGGCGTATCAGTAGATTTGCCGTCGTAACTCTGAATCTGCGCCGTCGTATATTTAAGTGTATTCTCAAATTGAGATACGCTTAAATCTAGCTAAGATACGACCTCCGGCGCCGTCGTATCTTAGCTGTCTATTTAGGCCGGCCGCTAGGGGCGCGTACGCTGATTTACGCCTAGAATACGTGAATCAGCGAGATACGCCTATTCACAAACGTACGCTTGCCCGTCGCAGTAAAGATACGCCGTTTACGTAAGGCGTTTTCAGTCCTAAAGATATTCCACCAAAAAGATTGAGCAAGGGGGCATAATTAGTGCCCACAGCATGGGATTGTGGCTATCCCATTCAACAGCAAGGATATAGAAGGGGTTAATGGGCTTAAAGTCCGTGAGGTAGTTTGGGCGGGAAGGTCACGTTTTTAAACGAGGGACACAGGTGTTTTAGAGCGGGAACATCACGTGTACTGCAGGACGCAGACACGTGATGTAAGGGGTATATAAAGCCTTCCCTATCAGAAGCAGGCAGGCACTTTTACCTGACAGGATTGAAGAGCTCCCGGCGAAGATGAGTCTCCTGGCTTCTGAGGCGATGAGGTCGCTGGTGCAGAGGATCCTCGAGAGAGCGGAGACAGAAGGCGGGGAGGAATGGCTGGAGAAATGCCTGTCGGGCATGGAAGAATCGAGGGCGGCAGAGCGAGGCGGAGATGTCCGTGATGCGGCGGTGGACGGCCTTGAAGAAGGTGAAGTATTATCACCGTGTGAGCCGCTCGCGCTCGATGCACTTTCTCCACCAGCCCGCAGGTCCCAGCGCAACCGTCCGCCGGAGCGGCCGGCAACGTCAGAAGAGTCTCGCGAGGTGCCGGGTTTCCGTGTGTCGGAAGAGACCGGGAGTGACGTCAGAGCCGGGGACAGCGGTGCACGGAAGGCACCAAAAAAGCGTAAGAACGCTTCCCCGTCCCCCGGGCGGGGGAGAGGAGGGAAGAACAAGACGACTCCATCCCTGACTAGGGGAGAAAAAGTGTCTTTATTTCCGCAGGTCCCAGGAAGAAGTGCAGCAGGACCAGCAGCTTCGCATGTCTCCAGGCTGGATCAGCTGGGTACGGCGAGAGCAGACACAAGACAGGACAGGAGTTCAGGTCGAGCTTCAGCTGCAACAGGTGCTCCAGCACCCCCTGCTGGTGAGTCATCAGAAGACAGTTTAATTGCTAAATTGTTAAAGAAAATTGACCAGTTAACAGATTCTTTAAAACCTGCTACAGTACCTGCCAATTCTCCTGCAAGTGTTTGGAAAGATTTGTCTGCAAACACTTGCGAGGTTAGGGAGAGGGGTCAAAGTAATGTACCGGATAATTGTTTTAAGGAGGTTTTACCGTGTGAAATCTCGCCTTTGGGTTTTCACCTGTCCAACACTGTAAAAGAAAAAATCTGGAACAATGAATTCATAGATTTGATGACGTTGCTTCCTAATACAAAAGATTTCACATTGAGAAGCGATAAAAAATCAGAGGATGAGGATAGGCGTCGTGTGGCGCCTAGATCCTTCCATAACTGGCTTCAGGCCTATTGTATTTTTTCGGCAGTGTTGGGGGAGAAATTTCCTGAGAAGTGTAGTGGACTATTCCAACATCTGGAACACATTTTAGAAGCGTATAAAAATTTTGGCGGATTCGGCTGGTATAACTACGACGAGTCGTTTCGTCAAAAACTATCAGTTTACAAAAATCTAAAATGGGGAATGAAAGATGTGGGGTTGTGGCTAAACCTCATATTGCCTCAAAGACCAGTTTTTAAAAAAAACCAGCCGAACGCTGCACAAAATGTTTCGTCTTCAATGTACAAGAAAGGAATATGCTATGCCTTTAACGAGTCGCAATGCCGCTGGGCGGCATCGTGCAAGTATAGGCATGAATGTTCCTTTTGTTTCGGGCCTCACCCGGTTGTGAAATGTTTTAAAAGAAATTTCCAACAAAAAGACAATCCCAAAGGAGCGAACTCCAGTGAAGCTGGAAAAAATGGTACCTTGGCTTCTGCTTTACCCCGACAGGGGGAGGGCGGAAGCTTTAATTAAAGGTTTTTCCACTGGTTTTATATTACCCCCATTTTTGGGTACAGGTTGTGAGACAGTGAACAACTTAAAATCGGTTTTACAAAATGAAGAAGTGGTGAGGAAAAAATTGCTGAAAGAAATAGCGGCGGGTCGCATTGCGGGTCCATTTGTTTCTCCTCCGTTTAAAGACTTTCGGGTATCCCCGTTGGGTCTAATACCTAAAAAAGAACCCAACTCATTCAGGTTAATCCACCATCTCTCTTACCCTAAAGGTAAATCGCTGAATGATGAAATTGATCCCGCGTCGGCTTCAGTGTCTTATGCCACGTTTGAGGATGCCGTACGGCTTATAAAAAGATTTGGGACAGGCGCGTTGTTAGCGAAATCCGACATTCAATCGGCTTTTCGGTTGTTACCAATTGCACCCGAATCATTTTGCTCCCTTGGATTTTGTTTTGAAAATAAATTTTTCTATGATATGTGCCTTCCGATGGGTTGTTCACTGTCTTGCCATTATTTTGAATTATTCGCATCCTTCTTGCAATGGGTAATTATTTTTGAGTCGGGTAGTGCGGGAATCATCCACTATTTGGATGATTTCCTTTTCATAGGACCTCCGGTTTCGCCCGTTTGTAATCTAGTACTAAATCTTTTTCTAGTGATTATGGAATACTTCGGTATTCCAATTGCGGCAGAAAAAACTTTCACACCAGTGACAAGGCTGGAATTTTTAGGAATAAGCATTGATACTGAATTATTTCAGTTTCAACTTCCGTTTGAGAAAATCGTGCGCATACAGCAGTTAATCTGTTGTCTGTTACGTAGGAAAAAGGTCATTTTAAAGGAATTACAATCGCTTCTCGGGCAATTAGCTTTCGCATAAAGGGTCATGCCGGTAGGCAGAATTTTTTCCAGAAGATTGGCGTTGGCGTCGGCAGGTTTAAAATCACCTTTTTCCCATATACGCCTTACCACGGAATTAAAAGACGACCTAATGGTATGGTCCCAATTTTTAGAGGACTACAATGGTCGTACAATGTTCCAGGAGGAATTCATTTTTTCGGCGGATATGCATCTATATACAGACGCCGCGGGTTCATTAGGTTTCGCGGCGATTTGGAAAACACATTGGTGTTGCGGATCTTGCCCTCCTTTTTGGGTACAGTGTAGAGCAACTAAGAATATTGTTCTGTTGGAACTCTTCCCCATAATTGTAGCGTTTGAATTATGGGGAAGCAGTTTCGCCAACAAGCGAATATTAATACATTCTGACAACAAAGGAGTTTTATTTGCCATAAATTGTTTGTCATCAAAATCAGAACAGGTTATAAAGTTATTGCGTTATTTTGTTTTGTTGTGTCTGAAATACAATATTTGGGTAAAGGTAAGACATGTGCCTGGAAAGGAGAATTCAGTGGCTGATTCGTTATCTCGCTTTCAGATCTCTCGGTTCAGGAGGCTTTTTCCGGAAGCGGATTTGGTAGGTTTCAAATGCCCAAGCCACTTATGGGAATTGATCTGACGCCAGTCTTATGCCGCGTACACACCATCGTTTTCTGCGATGGAAAAATGCGACGCTTTATGTGCTTTAAAAAAAACGTCATTTTTTCAAACTTCAATTTGAACAACGACGTAGCATACACACCATCGCTTTTTCACAACGCTCTAGCACAGCGCAGTTCCGTCAATCACGCACGACGTCACTATAAAGGGTCGTTTCCATGCGGAAGACGGCCTCTTTTGCTGATATCGTGTTGCTGCGTGTTAGTAAAAGTTTGGTGAGATACGATTCGTGATTTTCAGTGACTGTGCTTTAAATTTCGTTTTCTGTCGTACAGTTTGTCTATTTGTTGGTCGGATCTGTGATACAGTGCTTGTACTAAGGACGTATTTGTTTAGGCATTACGTTTGGTGTGCACGGTGCTGTTTAGCAGGTCGTTCTTCAAAGGCCATTCTTTACTTCAGGGCGTAATTTTTAGTCTGATCTGATTTGACGACCGTTTTCTAGCCATGTTGCGGGTACGAACTCGTCGCCGAGATCGTGCTGTGCTTGTTGTTAGGATGTGTGCTGCATCCCAGCGACGGTCCATGAACAGGGTGAGGAGGAGGTTGTGGACCAAGAACTGGTTGCTACGCAGGGACCAGTTCTCTTCATATGCCTCTGCTGCGGGAGATCCGAGAAAATAACCCTGATGATTTCAGGAATTTTCTTAGGATGTCTGACCCCCGTATTTCAGCAGCTTTTGGCTTTGGTGTCGCCATATATCACCAGGCAGGACACCGTTATGCGGGAAGCCATCACTGCTGAGCAGAGGCTAGTTGCTACGTTGCGCTACCTTGCAACAGGGAGAAGTCTGCAGGACTTGAAGTTCTCGACGGGCATCTCCCCCCCAGGCTCTGGGCCTCATAATCCCTGAGACCTGTTCGGCCATCATTCAGGTTCTTCAGGAGGACTATGTTAAGGTAAGTGGTGTTCTTTCAATGGTCAAACTAATTCCCAAAAAAAAAAAAAAAAAAAAAACTTTTCTAATATGCTCAGAATGCTCACTTTGTCTCTATGTATGCTGTTCTACACAATTAGTAAAGCCCTACATGTTTATTTAATTTAGCCAACCTGTCCATCATTCTATGTTGTGGGCAAACCCACCTAGCATAGTCCCTATATTCCCGTTTATTTGTGGCCTCCATTGTAGTGCTGCATTTTGTGTGTCCCTATATCCCCGTTTATTTGTGGCCTCCATTGTAGTGCTGCATTTGTGTGTCCCTATATCCCCGTTTATTTGTGGCCTCCATTGTAGTGCTGCATTTTGTGTGTCCCTATATCCCCGTTTATTTGTGGCCTCCATTGTCCAAACCCCCCCCCTAGATTTTTGAAATACATACTAATAATTATTTTTCTTATTTAGATATTTTTTGGGGGGTTGTTTCTCATCTCATCTTGAGCCCCACTCCCCCTAAATATATTTTTTCAACATCAGAGGGGGGTGATTAATATGCTTAATTGTTCACATGTTTTTTTTTAATACTAACCTTTTTTGTTGAATTGTTGGTGGGATCCCTTGTAATTTTAGCTATATTCTGTTTAAAATCTTTGTTCTAATGTTTTTTATTTTTTCTTTCTATCCAGTTCCCCACCACGCCACAGGAATGGCAGACTGTGGCAGCGGACTTCTCCCAGCGTTGGAACTTTCCGAACTGTGGAGGAGCCATTGATGGCAAGCACATCCGCATTGTGCCCCCACCCCATAGTGGATCCCATTTCTTCAATTACAAGGGGTTCCACAGCGTTGTTTTGATGGCGGTGGTCTCTGCAAATTACGAGTTTTTGTACGTGGATGTTGGGAAAAATGGCCGGATGTCGGACGGCGGTGTCTTTGCGGAGACGGAGTTCGCACAACGGCTTCGGTTGGAGGACCTAGGATTGCCACCTGCGGAGGAGAACGAAGAGGGTCTGCCCTTCGTGTTTGTAGCAGATGAGGCTTTTGGTTTGGGTCCCCACCTCATGAGGCCATTTCCCCAACGCACCCTCACCCCTGAGAGGAGGGTTTTTAATTATCGGCTGGCCAGGGCAAGACGTGTGGTAGAGAATGCCTTTGGAATCATGGCCAGCCGATTCAGATGTTTTTAACAGCAATAAACATGGCGGAATACAAGTGGAATTATATTATACTATCTTGTTGCATTTTGCACAATTTTTTGAAAAGAAATTCTCAAACGTACCTGACGGTATTGCCTGATGAGGCTGATCTTGTGGTTCCGGAGCCGGGACATCAGGCTAGCCATAGAGGCTTGGCCCCCCAAACCGCACGTGCAGTGCGTCAATCCTATGTGGACTATTTTATGGGGAGGGGGGCCATTGCAATGCCTGATCTTGTTTAAAAAAAATAAATTTTCTTTTTGTTTGATGAAACAGTGTTTATTTGTTTGATTTTAGTTATTTGTAAGTTTTGGGGGGTAATGTTTCTTTTTCGTAGGTTCTCATCCAGCCATGTGTTTGGGATGTAATAAATTCCCATGAGTGTTAAATCTTAATAACTCTACAAATATGCCTGAGTAATTGAATGAGTCTGCATTGATACCAATAACTACACACAAATTGTTTGGAGTCCAAAATGTTATTTATTTGTTACTTTTTTAGTTTTGATTAGTACAACAAATCAATATTTTTATTTTTTTGGTCTTTTTTGATTATTACAAAATATAATATTTTTTTTATTTTTTTTGGTCTTTTTTGATTATTAGAAAATATATATTTTTTTTTTCTTTTTTTGGTCTTTTTTGATTATTTCAAAATATAATATATTTTATGTATTTTTTTTGGTCTTTTTTGATTATTACAAAATATAATATTTTTTTTATTTTTTTTGGTCTTTTTTGATTATTAGAAAATATATTTTTTTTTTTCTTTTTTTGGTCTTTTTTGATTATTTCAAAATATAATATATTTTATGTATTTTTTTGGTCTTTTTTGATTATTACAAAATATAATTTTTTTTTTTTTATATTTTTTTTTTTTTAATTCAAGGAAAAAAGAAAATACACCAAAAATTAAACCCTCCCCAAAACATTAATAAAATTTTTAAGCTGCCGTTCCAGCGTCTTTGCTTTGTGACGTATTTCACGGCAGGCCAGACGTATGTCCTCAACTTGGGCCCTGCAGGTGAGAACCTCGCCGATGAGGAGCTGGGCACTATACGTGTCCAGTCCCTGACCAGCCCGATTTCCTCCTGAAATGTGGAACCAAAACATGTGTTAAAAGATTGTATGCCTATATCTATATTCACAGAAAATGTGGTAGATGTTACTTTACCGGATGTTGAGGCAGGTTCCTCTTCCTCTACATCCCTCGGGGGTGTGGCTTGATTGGCTTGTGCCTCCTGCCTTTGTGCTTCATTGTGCCCTACAAGATTGAAGAAAGGGAAAACATGAGGTTCAACCATTACGAGCGGCCTGAAATGACACCCAAAAAATAAGAAATGCTAAACAAAAGGTCACTATTGTTGATTTTTAAACAATTATCAATAAAATAGACCAATATTTAATCCATTCACAAAGTAATGTCAAATCAGTTAACACAATTTTTAAGTTTAGATATGTAAGCTAAACAAGTCTCCCCTGGATCTGCTCACCCCTGTGTGTGACCCAACATAGGTTGTGATTGTGACAAACAATTGTGCTACTGAGTACACATGTTCAATAAAAAAAGGAGTAGCAAACGCTCCTTTTTGTGAATCTCAAGGTTTTTACGTTTCTTCTAAAATAAGCTGAAACACATTTCCATCTATTCCAGAATTGAATACACCTTTTTTTTAAGCCCCAAAAATGTCACAACTTTCATATTTGTGTCGACTAATTGGTCATAGGAGTCGTCGTTCATTCGCCCACAATTCCTCAATTTACGATTTTTGTTCAGATACAGTGCTTCAACTCCCCTTTGCACATGCCAACTAGGCATGATGCCATTTCTCGTTAATATGGTATTGGATTATTGAAAGTCACCGAATGAACGACGACTACGACGACTGCATCATGCGTCCACATTCATAATATTCATTTTATGGTCAACCTGGCACAAAAAAAAAAATGGCACAAAGAACACACAAAAATAATTAAATACACATGGAAAAAACGTACTTCTTCTTCGAATCACCTTATTAATTCGGTAAAGTTGGTGGGGTTCCCTTTTTTTCAAATCCGACCACCTTTTGCGCAGGTGCTCTCTGCTCCTGGTTTTCCCAAACTTCCGCTGGAGCCTACGGATGACCTTCTCCATAATTTGTGCTTTTACTTTATTGGGATGCATGTAGGGGCCATGCTTGGCATCATAGTCCTCCCTCCTCAATATGGTGACCATCTCCACCATTTCATTAAAGCTCATGTTGGAGGCTCTGCAGCGGAATCTGCGGCGTGTTTGGGCCTGGCCTGCCTCCTGGCTTGAGCTGGAATACACCTCCATGTTGTCCATCTTTTCTCCCTCACCAAACGACAGAGAAGGGGCGTGGAAAGGACGATACCGAACGTCAGGGGCGGGGTGTCGTGCGGAGCGTCACGCGTGCGTAGTGTAAAAGGGATGGGACGTGTTTGGAAACGGCCTGCATAGTCTGTGGAAGAAGTCGTAATTCCCGATCTTTCCTAACGACGAGACGTAAGTTTTTAATTCCGACTTTATTATAGTGAATAGGGAATGAGTTTGTGGGCTAGTTAGGGGAAGTAAGCTAGTGCCTTTAATTACATTATGTTTTGGCTTCTGTTTCATGTGCAGAAAGAATGGATGCCTTCAAGGATGCGGACTTCCTCACAGACTTCATCCAAAAATGGAAGGAACATCCAGTTCTGTGGCAAACCAAAAGCACACTAAATAAAAACAAAGATGCCAGGGAGAAAGCTAGACAGAGCATGCTTGTTTTTGTGAAAACAAGGGTCCCCAACGCCACAACAGCCACTGTGAAAAATAAAATCAATTCCATCAGGGGCACCTACAGGGCCCAACGGGTCCAAGTCCTGGCCTCAATGAGGTCTGGGGCTGCAGCTGACTCCATATACAAACCAACCCTGTGGTACTATAGTCAGCTGCAGTTCCTGGACGACCACATTGAGACCAGGACATCCATGTCTACCCTTCCCCCAAGAGGTAGCTCCCAGCTTCCCAGCAGCCAATCCTCCAGTCTTCCCTGCAGACAAGAGCAGACAAGCTCGGAGGAAGAGGAAGAGTTCCTGGAGGACCCCAATTGTGAGCCGTGGAGAATGGTATGTGTTTTTTGTTTGAATTTAGTTAGTATATGACAAGTATAGTAATAATGGTAAATGTATGTTACTATTGTTCTAAATTCTATGTGAATCTCGTAAGTTTAGGGATAGGATCAATAGTCAGTAGTGGGAAAACATGATGGGGTCAAAATGGGCAAATTAATAATGTTGATGAAGGAGTGGGTGGCATTTTCAGATAGGCCAGTAGGGGGGGAGTAACGCAATACACCTGCAAGGGGTCC
This sequence comes from Rana temporaria, assembly GCF_905171775.1. Taxonomy (NCBI): domain Eukaryota; kingdom Metazoa; phylum Chordata; class Amphibia; order Anura; family Ranidae; genus Rana; species Rana temporaria. The sequence goes on from NC_053490.1 coordinate 292,365,537, forward strand.
CAGATGGAAGACACCCTTTTTTAGTACTATCTAGTTGACACTAAATTGATTAAATTAATTTTTGGGGAAAAGGCCACTTATTTACTAAATTAGGCATGCAACAACCCACATAATTCCAGGGGGACCATGTCTGAAGGTGTTTAAGGGGCCACATAATTAAGGATGGCGACCCTGTGTGTAATATATATTGACATTCAATTTGCATCACTCATGATTGTAAAAATGTGTGTGATTAATGACAAACACAAATAACATATGTTCCTTTTTTTCATACACAGGCAGACCCAAGCCAGGAACAGCCAGGGCCCACAGGGAGCCAGGAAGAGACAGGGCCCACAGGGAGCCAGGAGGAGCCAGGGCCAACTGCAAGGCAGGAGGTGGCAGAGCCCACTGGGAGCCAGGAGGTGGCAGGCCCCAGTGGGACCCAGGAGGCACGCCGGCGGGATACCATCTCCCGGATCCCTCCATTCCGCAATCCCAATAAACGGCTCAGGAGTATGCGACAGATGGAGGAGGAGACCCAGGGCCTGCTTCGCCAAGCTACTGCAGCCATCCGAGAGCCACCCAGTGAAGTTGAGGGGTTCGCAGCGCTCATTGCAGCCAAGCTGTACAATCTGGAGCAGAGCCAGCGTGTGCGCTGCGAACTCCTCATGTTCGAAGCCATAACCATGGCATCCCTGGGGCAGCTCGATGACGACACCCACATTGTGCGGATTGCTCCTCCTGTCCTTGCTGCTCCTCCTGCTCCTGCTCCTGCTCCTGCTCCTGCTCCTGCACCTGCTCCTGCTCCTCCACCTGCTCCTGCTTCTCCACCTCATGAGGCTGCTATGGCTCCTGCCACCTCATCTCCTCCAGGAACCCAGCCCCCAAGGACTCGGGCTACCGGGAAGGCTGCAGGGAAGACTGCAGGGAAGGCTGCTGGGAAGAAAAGGGCGAAGAAATAATACGGTGCCCCTGATGGAATTTTTATGTGGACTCACAGGCTGTATTTGTGGCTTCGGGGACCCTTGTTTTCAGAAAAAAACAAGCATGCTCTAAAGTGCTGCCTACCCTGGCATCTTTGTTTTTATTATGTTGTGTTTTTGGGTTGCCACTTTTTTTTTTTCAAAATTTTTATGAAGACTAAAATAAAAATTAATTTTTCAGCCAAATTTCAACATGTTTCTTTATTGTAGATTTGAGAGATCAGTATTGAGTGGGCAGACCCATTACAAAAAAAATAATGCAAACATTAACAAGGTAAAAAAACATGCTTGTGGGTGAGTAAACTAAAAAATTAGGTTGTTGCAGACACTTCACACACTCCTAAATAAAAACAAAATAGAGATTACTAATCAAATTGGTGACAAAAATTTTAAAAAAAAATAAAAGGTGGACCAATATATATATTTAAAATGTTTAAGATGGAAGATACAACTAAATAACAGAACACAAACATAAACATTATCAAACAAGAAAGAAACTAATTAAAAGCTTGTCATAACTATGCAACAAGATCAGCCGCAACAAACGTCCATTTCTGGGTAGCAGTTAAAAGCAGGGGTTAAAGAAGCGCTTTCTTTTCTTGTCTATAAGCTGAAAAACACCTTAACGAATGTGCTGATTCCATTCTGAACAGTCGTTTTACATGAATGAGCGCTGCCGTCTCCTAACTTGCTTCTGAGCATGCGCGGGCTTAAATCGACGTTTTTACGTACACACGGTCAATGTTTAGAACACAGAAAACGACGTCGGCCAAAAACGACACATAAAATTGAAGCATGCTTCAATTTTTTTCTGTCGTTTTTTAGAAGACATAAAACGACGTTTTTGCCCACACACGGTCAATTAAATTGACGTTTTTGAAAATGACGTTTTTTTCCATCGCAGAAAACGATGGTGTGTACGCGGCATTAGAATCCATTAAACAGTCGGTACTTCCTAGGACAAGGATGGAGTATTCCATGGCATGGAAGAAATGGTTATTGTTTAATGACAATTTGGGCTGTTCAGGATTGTACCCCTCGGAGAACTCGTTATTAGCTTTTCTGAGTTCATTAATGAAGGGAGGTTTCTCCTTCAATCATATTAATAAGACGATGGTGGGTATTTCTTTTTTCTTTAAAATGAATGGTTTGCCAGTGTGTAATAATTATTTCTCTGTACGTCAAGCTTTGAAGGGATATAAAAGGAAGACATACCGGCCAGATACTCGCAGACCAATCTCTGTCGATATTTTAAAAAAGATTTGCGTAGCTACTGTTACTTTGTGTAGCTCGGATTACGAGGCTCTATTGTTTCAGACGGCGTTTATTTTAATTTTCTTTGCAGCTCTGCGAATTTCTGAGCTGGTCCCCGCAAACAAGCTAGGTGCATCGGGTTTGAAGTTTGGGGAAGTGTTCATAGACAAAGATAAAGTGCGGATTTTTGTTAGCAGATCAAAGACTGACGTACAGGGAAAAGGTCACTGGTTAACGCTAAATGCATGCGGTGATTCTACTGTTTGCCCTTTATTGTTCGTATCTAAATATTTGAAGAACAGACCGCAGTGTAAGGGAAGTTTTTTGGTTCATCAAGATCGCCTACCTTTGACGAAATTTCAATTTTCAGCGATATTGCATAAATGCATATCTCATATTGGCCTTTCACACCTAAAAATTTCATCGCACTCTTTTAGAATTGGTGCTGCAACCGAGGCAGCCAGAATGGGCCTTGATAATGCTGTGATTAAAAGTTTGGGAAGGTGGGAATCTAGTAGGTTTAATTTGTATGTTCGCCCTAACCTATCTGTTTAATTTCCAGGTCTGATTATCTGGATATTTGGACATTCGTTTGTGCACTGGGCGCATAGGAGGGCATGTTTGAGATGTTATACGTCTAATTTATCTTTTTCTCCTGATAAATGTCAAATTTGGTGGAAGGGTATTCGAGGTTTGCAGTGGAACAATTTTTCAGTGCAATTTTTCAAGTTGACGGAAAATTGGCCTTCCCCTGACGTTATAATTATACATGGGGGTGGTAATGATGTGGGTAAACAATCCACGTTAGAATTATTGTTGAAGGTTAAGAATGATTTACATTTAATAAATCAGATTTTTCCCAAGGCAAAATTAATTTTTTCAGAAATAGTCCCTAGGTTAGTTTGGTTGTTGGCCGGGAAGCAAAGAAATTTGGAAAAAATAAGACGAAGGTTTAATCATTCTATGGAGAAATTTATGCCCAGTTTGGGTGGATTTTCTTATAGACACACGGAGTTAGAAGGGGGGTTTCCGGGCTTATATAGACAAGACGGCGTCCACTTGTCTGATGTAGGCCTGGACATCTTTAACACTGATATCCAAACCATGATTGAGAAGGCCGCGGTGTGGGGGTAGCCTTTTTTGTTTTTTAAACAAAATAGGCTAGGTGGGGACTTTTGTTTAATAATTTATTGATGATACTCGCTCGAGTCCTAAGACTGAGTGAGATTTTTGAAATATTTGGAAAATAATTTAAGTTTTAAATATTTATTTATTTATTGATCGGATTTAATAAAGATAAGTGTTAATTTATATTTCGATGTTTGTATTATATTTACACCAATAAAGGTGCCGCGGCCCATTTATCACCATCCTTGATGGTCTTGGTTTGGTGTGGTTATTTATTAAGTTAAGAGTTGGTATAGCCTACATTCCCATGAGCAAGGGGGCATAATTAGTGCCCACAGCATGGGATTGTGGCTATCCCATTCAACAGCAAGGATATAGAAGGGGTTAATGGGCTTAAAGTCCGTGAGGTAGTTTGGGCGGGAAGGTCACGTTTTTAAACGAGGGACACAGGTGTTTTAGAGCGGGAACATCACGTGTACTGCAGGACGCAGACACGTGATGTAAGGGGTATATAAAGCCTTCCCTCACAGAAGCAGGCAGGCACTTTTACCTGACAGGATTGAAGAGCTCCCCCACCCCCCCACCCTGTCGCAGCACCTTTCATGTGGTCTGTCATCCTTGTATCAAGGGGGGACTTTTGTTTAATAATTTATTGATGATACTCGCTCGAGTCCTAAGACTGAGTGAGATTTTTGAAATATTTGGAAAATAATTTAAGTTTTAAATATTTATTTATTTATTGATCGGATTTAATAAAGATAAGTGTTAATTTATATTTCGATGTTTGTATTATATTTACACCAATAAAGGTGCCGCGGCCCATTTATCACCATCCTTGATGGTCTTGGTTTGGTGTGGTTATTTATTAAGTTAAGAGTTGGTATAGCCTACAATCCCAGGCGCAGCCAATGTTAAGTATGGACGTCGGAACCGCATTGAGTTTAAATTTTTTTACGTCGTTTGCGTAAGTCGTCCGTGAATGGGGCTGGCCGTAATTTACGTACACGTCGAAAGCAATGAGTCTTTGTGGCGTAAGTTGGAGCATGCGCACTGGGTTACGTCCACGGACGGCGCATGCGCCGTTCGTTAAAAACGTAATTTACGTGGGGTCATGCTTTATTTACGTAAAACACGCCCATCTCTTCACAATTTGAATTAGGCGTGCTTACGCCGGCACATTTACGCTACGCCGCTGTAACTTAGAATGCAAGTGCTTTGTGAATACAGCACTTGCCTCTCTAACTTACGGCAGCGTAACGTATATGAGATATGCTACGCCTGCCTAACGTTAGGCACCTCTACGTGAATGCAGCTATTAATCCCCAAGCTAACAAAAGTATAAAAACCAGAGCCACATAACTTATATGGTGTTTTATGCCGGTGGGAGAACCTGATACAGTACATAGTATACCAACTGAGTCAACACCAAGAGAATGAATTCCCAATATTACGTGCTCTTCTTTACTACAGATAGAGTAAATGAAAATCACATAAAATATAATTAAAAACATTAGATACTAGTAATTACATATAACTCGTAATTCACATGTATTGGATTTAACTTACATTGAAGCTAATTTATGCATCTCTTAGGAGTCATAACAAAATGTGCATACTCACCTTGCCAGCAAATTTAATTAAATTCAGAGTAGTTTAAACTGTTACATTAAAATTTCTGAACCTTCAGTGCTAACAAGCTGACAGGGGTTAATTAACTTCCTTCATGTTACTAGATCCTTTGTCAGTGCTTTTTTCCCCCAAAACTACTAAAGGTTTATGGTCTTTCCTGCTCTGAGGTATATATAGCTAGTTATTGTAGATTTGTGCATGTCAAACTCAGGTAATGAGAAGAAAATCTTAATGCGTTACATATATTAACTTGGATAACTGACACGATCAGAAGATAACTTTTAAAGAAATGTCTGACACGTGTTTCCTACTGTGCCTGTCAGTTTGCCAAAAATATTTTATGTGCCACGTCTGACAGTTTTAACAATGTATGCATTGGATTTAAATTGTTGCAGCCTGTAGGAACAAAGGGCCAGATTCAGGTAGAATTGTGTAAATCCGCGGCGGCGTAACGTATCACATTTATGTTACACCGCCGCAAGTTTTACGGGCAAGTGCTTGATTCACAAAGCACAAAGCACTTGCCTGTAAACTTGCGGCGGCGTAGCGTAAATCCGTCCGGCGCAAGCCCGCCTAATTCAAATGGGGCATGTATCATTTAAATTAGGCGTGTTCGAACGTACTGCGCATGCTCCGCTTTGAAGTGCTTTGCGCGAAATGACGCCGCACCGACGTAATTTTTTGAACGGCGACGTGCGTTACGTCCTTTCCTGTTCACGGACGACTTACGCAAAAAAATAAAATTTTATTTGACGCGGGAACGAAGGCCATACTTTAACATGGCAAGTCTAAATATAAGCCAAGAAATAGCAGCCATAACTATACGCCGGGAAAAGCCGACTAGCGACGACGTAAGAGAATGGGACGAACACGCGTACCTTCGTGGATCGCCGTAAACAGCTAATTAGCATATCCGACGCGGAAAACGGCGCAAACTCCACCCAGCGGGCGCCGAAGTATTACACCTACGATCCAAAGGCGTACGAAGCCATACGCCTGTCGGATCGAAGCCAGAAGCCATCGTATCTTGGTTTGAGAATTCAAACTAAAGATACGACGCGGCAAATTTGAAAATACGCCGGTGTATCAGTAGATATTTCAGCTGTGAATCTGGCCCAAAGTTCCAAAGTAGCACCCTTGTGCTAGGATGATTATTTTCATAGAGAAAATGTTCATGTTTTTCTGGTCCTAAGCTGGCTTAGGCTATTGTGGCAATGCACAAATAAGTGTTACTTAACCCAGGAGCCTATATTCACTATATCTGGTCTCCCACAGTACACACAACATGGAAATGCAATTATTTTAGTAAATATAAACTGATAAATACCTTTTCTCGTTAGTGGTATATAGCAGTCTTGTAACTTCTATCAGTGTCCAGCCAAGCACTGGTTAAAGCTTGTATGAGGAGTTTTCTGACTGTCCTTTGAGACTGCAAGACCCCTAGCCCTGGACAGTGCTGATTAGCCCTGTGCCAATCACATGCACCCCCCCCCCGCCCAAGAAAACAAGTCCTCTCTAGAAATACACACCAAACTGAGCATGTGAGAAATTATTGGGGACAGTGGAAGGGGGGATGAGAGGATCAAACAGCCTTTTTACCCAATGCAGAGGATTAATTCCTTAGGTTCCACAGTAAGTATAACAAGCATGCTTTACTGCATATACATTGATTTTACTGCAGTGGGTTTAGTAACACTTTAAATCCCCGTACACACGACCAAGTTTCTCGGCAGAATTCAGCCAGAAACTCGATCGGAGCCGTATTCTGCCGAGAAACCCGGTCGAGTGTATACTCTTGGCCGAGGAAACCGACGAGGAACTCGTCGAGCCAAATAGAGAACATGTTCTCTATTTCCTCGTTAGTCAATGAGGAAACTTGGCTCGCCGAGATCAGGCATGGACTGGCCATAGGGACTACAGGGAGTTTCCCGGTGGGCCGATGGCTCATTGGGCCGTTTTTTAAAACAGAGACTCTCTCAGACCCCCCTGTCTCTCAGTCCCCCCCTCTGTCTCTCAGTCTCCGTGTCTCTCAGTCTCCCCCTCTTTTAGCCCCCTCCTCTGTCTCTCAGACCCCCCCCCCTCTGTCTCTCAGACCCCCCCCTCTCTCTCAGTTCCCTCTTCTGTCTCATTCACTCCCTGACTCTTAGGCTGCTTTCACACTGGGGCAGGCATTGACGGTAAAACACTGCTAGTTTTAGCAGCACTTTACTGTCGTTTTAGCTGCACTATTCGGCGTCTAGCAGGCGCTTTTAACCCCCACTAGCAGCCAAATGCGCCGTTTTTTACACTCACTCTCTTTTTCTTACACTCACCCCCCTCCTCTCACCCCCTTTCCCTCAACCCTCACTCTCTCTCTCATTCCCCTCTCTCTCACCCTTTCATGAGATACAATAATGGATGTACGGGCCTTTTGGTGGGCGTGATTTTTCGTGGGGGTGGGGGCAGCATTTTATTGAATTAAAGTGGGCCGGTCTGGATGAAGTCCAGGGCCAAATTTTTGTCCCAGTCCAGCCCTGGCCGAGATCCTCTGCGGCTTCACAAGGAACTCGACGAGCAAAACGATGTGTTTTGCTCATCGAGTTTCTCGGACGTGTGTACGGGGCCTCAGTGGTGTGTACACTGAGCGAATTTCAGCTGGATCCTAATGAACCAGTTAATATTTGCTAAGTTGGTGTCACTGCCAGCATCCGATCAAATGCAGCTGCTGTACAAGTTCTCTGACAATCACCACGGACCAGCAGGGTTATTTGTTCATCCTCATTGCTTAGCATGGATGGAAGAATATGTTAGATTGCTTTTGTTCAGCCTGTAGTTTGTACAAAATAAATTTTACAATGCGTGGGCAGCTTTAGGTCTATGTGCCTGAGGGTAAATTTAGCACAGTGGGTAAGTATTCAAAATGATTTGTAAAAACAAGGGGGAATACCACACTAGACAAATTAAATGAAATTAAGACTAAAATAGAAAGTAGGCAGCCGCTTATTGTGGGCTACACACATAAAAACTAGAAAAATGGAAGAAAACTGCGCCAGATAAACAACTAGAAATTATACAAATTAATATATGAACATCCATAGGAAGAAACAGTCCTCATATATGAATAAATAAACTGTGCAGATGTTGAGGCAAATTGATAGTTCATATGAAGAACCAGTTCTCCTTTAAATGGCATAAAGTGCCCAACACCGTATGAAAAACCTGCTTATGGAATGGCAAGCATAAAGGGCATTTGGCTATAACCCAGGCAAGGCATTTAGCTTGCAATCCTGAGCTGGAACTGACAGGAAACAGACTTGATGGCTAAATCCCCCTCGGCATCTCTTAGAGTCCGCAGTTGTGTTAGATCAGGGGTGTCAAACTGGCGGCCCTCCAGCTGTTGCAAAACTACAAGTCCCATGAGGCATTGCAAGGCTAACAATTACAAGCATGACTCTCACAGGCAGAGGCATGATGGGACTTGTAGTTTCGGAACAGCTGGAGGGCCGCCAGTTTGACACCCCTGTGTTAGATGATGTAAGCAATAGGAAAGAGGCCTTGCAGCTTACACATGCATTTGCAAAAGGGTGCTAACTAAACCCTGTTTTTAATGCAAACTGTTGGACAGGTTAATTTGGTTTGTCAGCAGACTGGTTGGGGGGTTATTTTTTTGTCTTTTATGCATTTGCCCTTCCATGTGCTCCTTGCTGTGAAGGCCAGTTAGAGATAGGAGGTGGAGGCTTTCATCTATTCTGCTACACACGGTTTCCTGGGATAATTTCAGCACTTTTCTGCGATTTGAATTTGCACAGGAGATTGAACAATTCATGAACTTTTTATTTTTATTTGGGGATATTGTACATGTGGTTTGCACTGAGGTTCACGCATGCACATGTCATTTCACTCAAGTTTTTCTGTCATATGAACTTTTGATTATTAATTCTTGCATGGTTGTCACGTATTTAACAGCACTATATGCAATTTTTATTTATGTTGGCATACTGATCACCACAATTGATCGATTGTTCACGCAGCGCAGCTTAATTTCTATTTATAGTTATAGGTGGGGGCAGGGGCCATTTGTTTCTTCCTGTAAATCACACCCTGTGGGGAGAGATAGGGGACCATGCTGGGGAAGCGGCTTGCTTTGAGCCCACTAATGCCGCGTACACATGATCGGACATTCCGACAACAAAACCGTGGATTTTTTTCCAAAAGAGCTTGGCTCAAACTCGTCTTGCATACACACGGTTACACAAATGTTGTCAGAAATTCAGAACGTCAAGAACGCGGTGACTTACAACACTAAGACGAGTCGAGAAAAATGAAGTTCAATGATTCCAAGCATGCGTCGAATTGTGTCCGAGTATGCGCAGAATTTGTGTGCCTTGAATTGTGTAAACACGGTTGGAATTTCTGACAACTTTTGTTGTCGGAAAATTTGACAACCAGCTCTCAAATTTTTGTTGTCGGAAATTTCATCAGCAAATGTCCGATGGAGCATACACACGGTCGGATTTTCCGACAACAAGCTCACACCGAAATTTTTTTTGTCGGAAATTCCAACCGTATGCATGCGGCATTAGAAGGGGGATGGGCCAGGATCACCCGGGAGGGGCCCAGAAGAGTAGAATCGGTGCTGCTCTGTGCAAAACCACCACACAGAGAAGGTATGTTTGTTATTTTTAAAAGATGTCTCTTTAGAATCACTTTAAACAAGGGCGATAAAGACTGAGAAATAAATGAAAGAAAATAATGTGGGGAATAGAAGGGAGAAATTCTACTAACAATATAAAAAAAATGTGCAATAATTTTTCAAATACAATATGTGAGAAAGGGAAATGATGAACAAGAAATATAATCTCACATCTTGTACAGCAGCAAGGTGTACATGATGAAAATAATAAAGCAATATTTAAGCCTCTGGGATACAGCATACTAAGGTACAGATCTAATATGGCATCATTTCATAATGCATCCATTTACTATGTACTCAAAGTATCCCACAGAACTGAAAGTAAAAATATTTAAAAAATAAACCAGTACCATCAAGTGTACGGTCAATGCATGAGATCCAAAATGGATAAAGCTCCCCCTAAACCCCCCTAAAACAACAAAAATTATGGATGAAAACAATGATAAATACCTTTAATATAAATTACATGAAACTATGTAAATGTAGATCACTCCAAAGATGTAACCCACAGACTAAAACCATAACAAAAAAAAACTGTGTTAATACATCGTTCCCTAAAAAATAATCATCCATCAGGGAACTCAAACAAAACCCTGGATGACTCTGACATTAAACCATTAAACCATACGCATATTATGTTATTTTAAGAATACATACAAAATAAATGTAGCCATGCATAATACAAAGTACAAAAATATGAAATGTTAAAACACCGATAACCAACCTTATTAACCAACTATAATTAAATTGTGAGCAAAATATATGAAAAAATATGAATGCACAGTCAAGTCAAAAACCAAAAAAGGAAAATAAATAAATAAATACAGAACAAAAATTCTAAGCCTGGAATTGGTAGCAGGGGCTCCACTATCGTAGTTCCATAGGTACTTTTTTATATTTTGCACAGGGATTCTTTTTAGATAGTTTATTGGGTAGGCTGGTATTGGTTGCTGTTAATTTCAAATTCTTGTACTTTGTATTATACACATCTATACAGTATACATACCGTACATTATATTTGTATGTCTGAGTTCCCTGATGGATGATCACACGCCTCCCTGATGTTATGGCATGATGGATAAGTATCTTCCTGAATTTCTCATCATTGAGTATACCTCTGATCCTGACCAAGTCTCTAACTCCATTTGCAAAAATGCAGCCCCAAACTTGCAAGGAACCTCCACCATACTTCATTGTTGCCTGCAGATACTCATTATTGTATTCTTCTCCAGCACTTCGCAAACAAATTGCCTCTTGCTACTGCTAAATATTTTGCATCAGCCTAGAGCACCTGCTGTCATTTTTCTGCACCCTAGTTCCTATGTTTTTGTGCATAATTGAGTCGCTTACCCTTGCTTACATGTTGGAGGTACAGTAGGTGACCGCGATATTGTGTCAATCTCGCTCCCTTTCTCGGCGAGATTGACCACCTACGAGCCCCATCGCTGGAAAAAGCCGGCATAGAAGTGACGGGGATCCGACTTGGATTCCTGCCTATTCTAGCCGCGGCGTTTGGTATGAATCATGAGGGGTAACTCCACGCCAAATGTTAAATAAAAAAACGGCATGGGTTCCCCCCTCAGAAGCATACCAGGCCCTTAGGTATGGTATGGATTGTAAGGAGAACCCCTACGCCAAAAAAACAGCGTGGGGATTCCCCCACAATCCATACCAGACCGGTATCCGAGCGCGCCGCCCGGCTGGTCAGGATAGGAGTGGGGACGAGCGAGCGCCCCCTCCTGAGCCGTACCAGGCTGCATGCCCTCAACATGGGGGGGTGGGTGCTCTGGGGCAGGGGGCGCCCTGCGGTCCCCCCACCTCAAAGCACCCTGTCCCCATGTTGATAAGGACAGGGCCTCTTCCCGACAACCCTGGCCATTGAAGCTCTTTTACTAGCGGCGGTCAGCCCGGTCTTCTTTGCCGCCTTCTGCCTTGTTCTTTTCTTCCGATGTTGACTCGACGCTCCCTCCCGTTGTAATGCCGGGTGTGCGGTGCGTGCTGATTTATATAGGCCTCTTATGATGTCACAGTCCCAGCATGCTCCATGGGTCCCGGAGAGCAAGCGCGAGAAGAACCGGGGAGCCCAGAGGCGATTAAGTTCGCATGTGCTGCGCTATATAAGTTTTCATTCATTCATTCAGCACCGAGACGACTGAAGAAGACCCCGCGGAGAGTGGAGAAGACCCCCGGACAGCGGAGAAGACCCCCGGAGCTGACTAATAAATTATTTTAAAGACCTGTGTTGTGTGTTTATTTTATTGACACTTTTCCTCCAGGTAAATCGGTAGGGGTACCCCCTACTCATTCACCTAGTGTGGGGGGCCGGTATCTGGGGGCTCCCTTTCCCTTTCCGATAAGCCCCCGACAACCAACGGCCAGGGTTGTCGGGAAGAGGCCCTGTCCTTATCAACATGGGGACAGGGTGCTTTGATGTGGGGCGCCCCCTGCCCCAGAGCACCCACCCCCCTATGTTGAGGGCAATGCGGCCTGGTACGGCTCAGGAGGGGGGGGGGCGCTCGCTCGTCCCCACTCCTTTCCTGACTGGCCAGGCGGCGTGCTCGGATACCGGTCGGATACCGGTCTGGTATGGATTGTGGGGGAACCCCCACGCCTTTTTTTTGGCATAGGGGTTCTCCTTACAATCCATACCAGACCTAAGGGTATGCTCCTGAGGGGGGAACCCATGCTGGGTTTTTTATTTAAAATTTGGTGTGGAGTTCCCCCTCATGATTCATACCAAAGGCTGCGACTAAAATTGGCGGGAATCCAAGTCGGATCCCCTTCGCTTCTATGTCGCGCTCACTGGAATGTGCTTTTCCTATTCCAGCGAGTGCGAGATGTAGGCACCCTGTGGTCGAGAATCAGCATGATGCCGTCGTGCTGGAAACATAATATCGCAGTCACCTACTGTATGGCTTTTTGGCCATAATTCTTCAATGAAGACCACTTCTGGCCATATTTCTCTGGACTTATGGCACTGCTGGACATCTTCCGATGCCGAAGGGAACTAAGCATGTTGTGTTTTTCATCTGCTGCATTAAGTTTTCTTTGCCGACCACTGCATCTATGGTCCTCAACATTGCCTGATTAATGGTGTCCTCAATGCTGCTGAGAAATACAGGCAGATACTAATTTATTCTGCAGCAGGACAATGACCCCATACATACAACCAATGGCTCTAAGAACTATCTTCAGTGCAAAGAAGAACAAGGGGTCCTCAAAGTCATAATCTGTCCACCATAGAGCCCTTATCTCAACATTATCGAGTATGTCTGGGATTACAAGAAGAAACAAAAGGATTTGAGGTAGTCTACATCCACAGAAGAACTGTGGTTAGTTCTTCAAGATATTTCAACAACCTACCGAGTTCCTTCAAAAGCTGTGTGCACAAGCATTATGCATACCTAGAAAAATTTGTGCTGGTATAAAGCCAAAGGGTAGTCTCATCAAATATAAATTTGATTTACATTTTTCTTCTTTGCATTTTGTGAATTGATAAAAATATATATATAGTCATGGCCCTATGTCTGGGAGAGATGTGAACCACATAAACACATCACACAACTAACAACATAAAGTAGACCTGAAGTGTGCCCCAGATAAGTAAGTGGATGGTTTTGTAGAGAAAGTGTTTTAAGAGAAGAGCCCTAAGAAGAGGAATGGGTGGGTGGGTACCGCGCACTGGAACAGACAAAGACCAGTGTGGGCGGTCTGCTTAAATACCCCCCGGGAGACATATGAACCACATAAACACATCACAAGACTATTGTCTATAAAGTAGACCTGAAGTGTGCCCTGGTCTGCAGGACCGTATGCCAAGAGAAGGGGGCAAAACACTTGGTTAGGGATGTAATTATTTATTTGAGCTGATAACGTCCTACAGGGCAAGCTTGTTGAAGGCTTGTGACATTTCTGCTTGTGTATCGAGCAAAGCAAGCGGATTTCCACCAGCCTATCTTCTTGATGACGTGGTCCGGGACCCCGTTTCATGACACTGCTGATGTCGCTCCAATGCGGAAGGAATGTCCAGAATAACGGACGGGGAATGTATTATATGTTAATTATTTTAAGAAAATTTTTTTTGCCTTTACAGCCACTTAAATACATCAACATGCTGTGCTCCATTTTGTAACTAAGTGTTTACTTTTTAAAATACTCATATAATTGCAGATGGCAAGATGTATTTAGCCATGGAAGCATGGCCTCGGAAACTAAATGAAAGAGCAGAGCAGCTTTGTTCCTAAAAAAGCGATAAAAGATGACCTGTTAGTGTCGAAGACCTAAAGCTTGGTTATAATAATACTTAATATGAGTACCCAGTGACTTCAAGAGTAGGTATGAATAGTGTTTGAGCAAGAAAATCCAGAGGATAGGTAAGAATGAACTATTTAAAAACAGATTTTAACCTTTAGCACACCCAGGAGTGAGAATCGATGTATTAGGCATTTATCTTCCACGTAGCTGAGGATGGATTAGCATTACTCATGTCAGACAGCCTAATATCTTAAACAGATGAGTACGCATAGGTGCTGAAACTATGATAATGTAATTTATATTATAATTAAATCAAAGATGTGCAGTTTAAGTAAGGCCAAGAAGATTGCAGGGGAAATAAAATTACCATTAGTCTGCTTGAACCACTTGTGCTCTTTCATTTAATAAATATGTATGCAATATATTTAATAAAGGATAATCTTTTGTAGAACACTTTGCGGTCTTGCTTTCAAACTTTTCCAATATGCTTGATATTATGGGTATGCACGCTGCTCTTAAATGAATACTGTTAATTAAAAATACATGATTTATAGCCTTTAAGACTTCTCCATTGCCTGTTATTGTCAATGATCTCCACTCACTATTATTGACAATGATCTCTATGCGTGTGTGCACGTATGATGAAGTGCTAAGGGCAATTATCAATGTAGTGCAGTAACCTATAGCAACATATTGAATTAGAATTTGCGGAAAGTCTATAGTGAGTAAATTAAACACATAATACCCATTTAGGAGGAAAGTGGACACTGTAGCAGATGCCAAGGCATACCTTTATGTTACCACTGGCCCCTCCCTAGAGCACCCATAAAGTACCATTGGCTGCTTACATTTGAGAGTAGACAGTGGGGAAAATAATTTGATCCCCTGCAGATTTTGTAAGTTTGTCCACTTACGATGAAAATAAGGGTCTATAATTTTTATCAAATCTATTAAATGATAGAGACAGCATATCAACCAAAAATCCAGGAAAAATACATGGTAAAAATGTTATAACTTGAGATGCAGTTCAGTGAACTTTTTAGGTATTTGATCCACAAGCAAAACATTAGTACTTGATGGACAAACCCTTGTTGGCAAACACAGAGGTAAGACGTTTCTTGTAGTTAGTTACCAGGTATGCACATATCTCGGAAGGGATTTTGGTCCACTAATTTTTACAGCCTCTTCTCTAAATCCTTAAGGTTTATTAGCTGTCACTTGGCAACTTAAAGTTTCAGCTCCCTCCATATTTTTTTATAGGATTAAGGTCTGGAGACTGACTAGGCCACTCCATGACCTTAACGTGCTTCTTGAGCCTCTCCTTTGTTACCTTGTTTTGTGTCATTGTCGTGCTAGAAGACCCATTCATGATACCATCCCTACAATCAAGCACAAAGGTATAAACACAATGCTTTGGGGCTGTTTCTCTGTTAAAGGTACAGACCAACTTTGCTGCATTGAGAAGCCAATGGACGGGCCATGTATTGTAAATTCTTGGATGAGAACCATTTTCCCACAGCCAAAGCACTGAGGATGGGTCATGGATGGATCTTTCAGCATGACAATGACCCAAAACAAACCGCCAAGGTAACAATGGAGTGGCTCAAGAAGAAGCACATTAAGGTCATGGAGTGGCCTAGCCAGTCTCCAGACCTTGAAAACAATGTCTCCCCCTTAAAAAATGGGCACACAAGTTATCTAAAATATAAAGTTTAATTGTATCAAAAATACATATAATATAATATAATAAACAGCTTTTTGTATATAAACAGTAAGTTGCTAAGTTTAAAAGCATAAGGTACAAATTACCACAGCATGTTGGACATGGCATGAAAGCATATGAAATGGTTACATAGAAGACCGCATTTACAAATCCAATGGGTTTTGGAGTAATCTTGACTCCTTATATTTATTGCAAAAGGGATAGTAATTTTTGAAATCAATATAAGTATAATCTACAAAGTAAAGAGCAAATTACAAAAATGTTATACAACAGTTGTGTGAGATGACCACCATGAAAAAACAGACATGAGCAAATGAACAGATGGAGACACCAAAGTTGAAATAAAATGAAAGAGGAAAAAGATCTCTGGGGACCGGGCGAGAGGCCAGAGTTTTACACACTGGGACCAAATAGCGTCCCTAGGGGGAAAGTAGAGAGATTTGCAGAGTATATATATATATATATAAGAAGGCCAGTATGGTGGCCTGAGTTTATGGGAGGAGCCCCGGGGGGTATTTAAGCAGCCCACTCACACATGCTCTTTGTCGGTTCAGTGTGCGGTACTACACGTCACTGGGCCGACTCTTTCCAGCTAACCTCATGTCCGTGAGTCTGCGCATTCAATCGCATTCGACATCGCAAGCGCTTTGCGGCTTCTCCCTTCATGGTCTTCGCCGGCGGTTCCCGCTTACTTCGCAGGTAGGATTCAAACCTTTTCGTATCTTGTGCAATCTTGCAATTCGTTATGCTTCCTATCCTGCATCCCTTTTGGGAAAAAATCTGGTTCTGAGTTACTGTTGCTCATGTTTCAACATCATTTGGCTCAGGCGTAGTACATTTGTAACTTCCTTCTGCCAAACATACGATTCATTTGTAAATCCATTTGGAGATTGACATGTGTTTGTATGGGTTCTTTGGCAGATTGAGGTGGTAATTGGACTCACATGGTGCCTTGTCTGCACTTGATTAGCCTGGGGGGATGGGTGGTTGGTAGGTGTTCGGTTTCAAAGCAAGGGGTAGCATACACTCTACAACCAATTCGTATCAGATTCGTTCAATACTCCTTACTATCAATTGGTATCGGATTCATTTCATGCATTTTACAACCGTTTTGTATCAGATACATTGCATACTTTCTACCATTGTCATTCATTGTTTCCCCCATGTCGTGTGTTTTAGTTCCCACAGCGGAACTTACGAATTGCTTGTACACGGCTCTTCTCTCTCATTTATTTACCAAAGTTATTGCCTGTGTGTCATGCATGGCGCCACACCACACTCTTCGGATGTGTTGCACATCCACTCCAGTCCAAAGCAAACCCAGTCGCACTTTACTGTCCCAGGTAGGATTCGTTAGCTTGTCATGTCAAATTCGTGGCCACTCATGGTGTCACCTGTACCATATGTTTGGTTCCCGCAGTGGAGCTTACAAAGCATTGATACGTACTTCTCGTGTTCTATTTTCTACACCAAACCTCGTTGTTTTGCCCCATGCACGGCAGCACGCTACACGTTCCCGACATGTTTCACTCCAGCCACAGTCCGCCGCAAACTCACTCGCATGGCCCACTGTCGCAAGTAAGATTTACACATGCTTTATGTCTTATCAATTTGCTACCATTCGTTGTCTCCCATATCGTTCATTAGTGGCCCCTGCGGAACCTACGATTCAAACAGGCGTTGTCCTTCTACCTTATACTGCTTGCTTAAGGTACAAACAAACCAGGTGTTTCTATCCTTTCTCAGTAACCCAATTCTTATTGATTGAGACCTTGCAACCATGCAAATCATCTCCGCAGTCTGAGACCCTTGCTGAGACCCTTGCAACACATGACCCTTACAAATGCAAAAAAAAAAAAAAACGCAAAAAGGAAAAAAAATATATAAAAAAAAAAAGAAATTGCCGCCACGTAATCTCAGCCCAGCAACCTGACACCTGTTGAGACCGTTGCAACTACGCAAAATTAGTCTCCACAGCCTGACACCCTTGTTGAGACCCTTGCAAACGCAATACCGTCTCAGCAGCCCCACACTCATCGAGACTCTTGCAACCACACAAAATCGTCTCAGCAGCCTGACACCCTTGTTAAGACCCTTGCAACACATGACCCTTACAAATAAATAAATAAATAAATAAAATATATATAAAAAAAAATAAAAAAAACGCTAAAAAAAAACGCAAAAAAAAAAAAAAAAAAAAGGAAAAAGAAATATAAAAGTGCAGAATAAAAAAAAAAAAAAAAAATTGCCACCACACAATCTCAGCCCCACAACCTGACACCTGTTGAGACCGTTGCAACGACACAAAATTCGTCTCCGCAGCCTGACACCCTTGTTGAGACCCTTGCAAACGCAATACCGTTTTAGCAGCCCCACACTCATGGAGACTCTTGCAAGCACACAAAATTGTCTCAGCAGCCTGACACCCTTGTTAAGACCCTTGCAAACGCAATACCGTCTCAGCAGCCCCACACTCATGGAGACTCTTGCAAGCACACAATTGTCTCAGCAGCCTGACACCCTTGTTAAGACCCTTGCAAACGCAATACCGTCTCAGCAGCCCCACACTCATGGAGACTCTTGCAAGCACACAAAATTGTCTCAGCAGCCTGACACCCTTGTTAAGACCCTTGCAACACATGACCCTTACAAAACGCAAACAGAGAAAAAAAAAAGGCAAAAATAAATATAAAAAGTGCAGAAAAAAAAAAGAAAAATTGTCACCACACAATCTCGGCCCAGCAACCTGACACCTGTTGAGACCATTGCAACCATGCAAAATCGTCTCAGCAGCCTCACACCATTGTTGAGACCCTTGCAAACGCAATACCGTCTCAGCAGCCCTACACTCATCAAGACTCTTGCAACCACGCAATACCATCTCAGTAGCCTCACACCGTAGTTCAGACCCTTGCAAATGCAATACCGTCTCAGCAGCCCCACACTCATCAAGACTCTTGCAACCACGCAATACCGTCTCAGCAGCCTCACACCATTGTTGAGACCCTTGCAAACGCAATACCATCTCAGCAGCCCCACACTCATCGAGACCCTTGCAACCACGCAATACCGTCTCAGCAGCCTCACACCGTAGTTCAGACCCTTGCAAATGCAATACCGTCTCAGCAGCGCCACACTCATCGAGACCTTTTGCAACCATGCAATATCGTCTCAGCAAACCAGACTGAGACCCTTGCAACCACGCAATATTGTCTCAGCAGCCTCACACCATTGTTGAGACCCTTGCGAACGCAATACCGTCTCAGCAGCCCCACACTCATCGAGACCCTTGCAACCACGCAATACCGTCTCAGCAGCCTCACACCATAGTTCAGACCCTTGCAAATGCAATACCGTCTCAGCAGCCCCACACTCATCAAGACTCTTGCAACCACGCAATACCGTCTCAGCAGCCTCACACCATTGTTGAGACCCTTGCGAACGCAATACCGTCTCAGCAGCCCCACACTCATCGAGACCCTTGCAACCACGCAATACCGTCTCAGCAGCCTCACACCGTAGTTCAGACCCTTGCAAATGCAATACCGTCTCAGCAGCGCCACACTCATCGAGACCTTTTGCAACCACGCAATATCGTCTCAGCAAACCAGACTGAGACCCTTGCAACCACGCAATATCGTCTCAGCAAACCAGACTGAGACCCTTGCAACCACGCAATGCCGTCTCAAAACAAACCTTCATACTCAAGGCCCCTGCAACCACACAATATCGTCCCAGCAACCTGACACTCACTGACACCCTTGCAACCGCACAATATTGTCTGCAGTAGTATAAAACACTTTGCGGCAGGCACCTACGTGCAAACCCGAATACAAACTAAACTTGCAAACACACCTCAGTGACAAACGATCAGCCACACAGACACACAGTGGCGCCCAGTTGGCCGTTCGTCTTCAGTGGCGCGCAGGCCGCTCATCTTTTCTCTGTGTTCTTTCCCTGCGGTTGGTTCAGGTTTTCATCCAGCACCAGCGAGTGCACGTTGGCCTGCGAGTGCACGTTGGCCTGCGAGTGCATGTATATCGTCTTGAGCACCTGTGTATTGTCTTGATTTTCTCACACCAATGCAAGATCCAGTCCAAGTTCTCAAACTAGACCAAGCATCAGTAGCAGACTTAGCTATGTGGGACAACTTCCCCACCTGATAGAACAGCATTTCAATCTTCATCCTGGCAGTGTCAGCCGAGCCACCAAAGGCTTTTGCAGCCATTTTTAGGCGACACTGGTTCTCCGAAACTTGGCCCCCAGAAATTCTCTTAAATTTTTTCACCCAGTCTTCATCACACCTCGTGCTGCACCCCATCGTGGCAGCTGCCCAGGTCTGGGACCACACTTGAACAGGACAGACACTGTTCTTCACCACAGACAATCAGGCCACAGCCGACATCATCAATTAAGGTAGATCTAAGTCACTCCCCATCACTTCCTGCGCAGGCTCGCGCAGCTGTCACTCCGTCACCAGTTAATATCTTATGTAGACCTTTTTTCAGGCAAATGCAAAAAGCAGCTGATGCGCTTTCCTATTCCAACCTTGGAATGGATGTTTTTTCCAGCAAAAGCCTGGAGCCGACCCAACAACTATCCCTGTCCCACCATGGACATTGCTGACGATGGACTGAAGTCACATCTCACCAACGCAATCCAACTTATTAACCACTCCTTGGCACGCAACACACTGAAGGCCTATCGCACTGCTTGGAACACTAATCGCAAATTTTTGGCCCCTTGCCCCGAAGCAGCAGTTGGACACATCCTAGCCTTCATATCGTATTGCCACATGCAGCTGACCATTTCTCAATACTATCACGCCATATCTAGATGGCATCCAGCATTTCCTGTCCCTGCAGGACCCCAGTAAACCGTCAGTATTCTCGAGCCCATGCAGTCAAGTCCCTCCTACAGGGCATACAGAAGCACCAACCTGTAGTCAGTGGCAAGCGCCTACCTTTCAAGAGTCCCATCTTTAGGGACATGTCTAAAATCCTTACTCGTTCCCTGTTTAGGGCTGTGCCCAGACTAGTCACCCGAACAGCCATCTACCAGGCCTTCTACGGTTCCCTACAACCTAGTGAATTTAGTCAGCGGCTCCGGCAGTCACACACTGCTCCGACGCCACCCGACTCGCTTTCGAACCACCACACTCTCACAGTCTGCAAACGCAACAAACCAGCCCCTGGGGTTGACATCAACCTGTTTCAGACTGACAACGCCTGATGCCCAGTGACGGTGCTCGACCCACTACTGCTCCATCTACCCAGCCAATCTGATGGTAGCTCGTTGCTACCCTTTCTAAACCAGCTCCCTGAGTGTCAGCCAGTGTGTCAAGCATGTCAGAATCCTCCTAAGTAACTTGGGCTTCAAACCCCAGTCAGTTCTCTGGACATTCTTTGGAGCAGCCTCAGTTGCCTCCCAACAGGGAGTACCAGACTACGTAATCAAGATACCAGGCTGATGGAAGTCTCCTTGTTTTGCCACATACATCCCAAATCCTCATGAAGGAATGGCACAAGCCTTTACCAAGCTGGCTAAATAAATACAAGAAATCAATATAAACTATTTCCCTATCTGAGTCTTTTGCCCCCTTTTCTTGGCATACTGACCAGACCACCAAGGCACACTTCAGGTCTATTTATGTTGTAAGTCTTGTCGCGTGTTTATGTGATCCACATCTCTCTCGGTCAGAGGGTAACGACCATAAATAAGAAGGCCAGTATGGTGGCCTGAGTTTATGGGAGGAGCCCGGAGGGTATTTAAGCAGCCCACTCACACATGCTCTTTGTCGGTTCAGTGTGCGGTACTACACGTCACTGGGCCGACGCTTTCCAGCTCACCTCATGTCCGTGAGTCTGCGCATTCAATCGCATTCGACACCCTCCCGCCCTTCCCTTTTTCAGGGCACTTCTCAGCATATCCTTCTTCAATTAACTACCCGTTACTTACCTTGGGTATGCCCCCTTTTCTTGGCATACTGACCAGACCACCAAGGCACACTTCAGGTCTATTTATGTTGTAAGTCTTGTCGCGTGTTTATGTGATCCACATCTCTCTCGGTCAGAGGGTAACGACCATAAATATATATATATATATATATATATATATATATATACATACATGTTTAATAAAGCCATGCTGCACAGTCATATAAACACATACCTAGAATGCACTGGATGGCAACAGAGAACCCAGCTCTATATCTAATAATGCTTTGAATGGTCTCCAGACCTTAATCCTATAAAAAAAAATATGGAGGGAGCTGAAACTTCAATAAAGCTTAAGGATTTAGAGAAGATCTGATAAAAAAGAGTGGACCAAAATCCCTCCTAAAATATGTTCAAACCTGGTCACTAACTACAAGAAATGTCTTTCCTCTGTGCCAACAAGGGTTTCTCCACCAAGTACTAAGTCATGTTTTGCTTGGGGATCAAATACCTAATTGGCTTACTGAACTGCAAATCAACTTTATAAAATATGTATCATGTGTTTTTCCTGGATTTTTGGTTGATATTCTGTCTCTATTATTTAAAATACACCTATAACATTTTTTATAGACCCTTCATTTCTTTGTAAGTGGGCAAACGTAAAAAATCTGCAGGGGATTAAATAATTATTTTCCCCACTGTATGTACATCCTTACAAACATCCCACAATGATATATTTTGTTTCCAGGTAAGATTGTAGGATACTGCAGCAACAGCTAGAACGAAGGTCTGATGTAATCTGAGATCAAACACATTTTTCATAAGAAATACGGAGGATGACATGCATACATGATCAGTGTCAGAATATAAAACCAGACAGCAGTGACTTATTGGTCCAAAAAGAACTTTTATGAAATCATGATAACTGTACTCAGTAGGTCAATGACTTAGCCTTGTGTTAATTGGACACACTGAGTTCCCTAAATTGTGCTGTCATATTATTTGCCTGTGCATAAGCAAAGCTTAAAAAAGATGAGCAGGGAACTTATGTTCGCTAATATGGGAATATTATTGGATGTACCATTTTGACACAAACGATTCTATGTATTAAAGTGTAGTCAAAAAGTTTCCATTTAGCACAGGAGATTGAGAACATTCATCCTTGGAGCACCTGACAAAATACTACGGGGCAGATCCTCAAAGAAATTACGCCGGCGTATCTATTGATACGCCGCGTAATTTCAAATTTTGCGCGTCGTATCTTTGTTTTGGTATCCACCAAACAAGATACGACGGCATCTGTGTTAGATCCGACAGGCGTACGCCTTAGTACGCCATCGGATCTAAGATGCAATTTTCCGGTGGCCGCGTCGAGTATGCAAATCCGAGTAATCCGCGTCGAGTATGCAAATTAGATTTTTCCGACGATCCACGAACGTACGAGCGGCCGTCGCATTCTTTTATGTCGTTTTCGTTCGGCTTTTCCCGGCGTATAGTTAAAGCTGCTATCTGGTGGCGTACTCAATGTTAAGTATGGCCGTCGTTCCCGCATATAATTTTGAAAATTTTACGTCGTTTGCGTAAGTCGTCCGTGAATGGGGCTGGACGCCATTTACGTTCTCGACTAAAACAATGACGTCCTTGTGACGTCATTTGGAGCAATGCACCCTGGGAGTTTTGACGGACGGGGCATGCGCAGTTCGTTCAGCGCGGGGACGCGATTCATTTAAATTAAACACGCCCCCTACTCGCCGCATTTGAATTCCGCGCCCTTACGCAGCGAGAAATACACTACGCCGCCGTAACTTACGGTGCAAATTATTTCTGGATTCAAACCAAAGCCAGGTAAGTTACGGCGGCGTAGCATATCTCAGATACACTACGCCGGTGCAGATCTTTGAGGATCTGCCCCTACATTTTTTAAAACATATATTAAAAGGTCCATCAAAAATATAAATGAACAATAAATGGGTGGAAACGTAATCTGAATTCCCGATTCATTGCAAGACTTTATTATAGTCTCATTATCAATTTCTGCCCTAAGCTTCAGTTTTGTTAAAAACAGGTTGTTGTGAGTATTGAAGCACACAGAGACAGTATACTACATCAAAACCAACATAATCTTACAAGGAGGACACATTAAATAGTCAATACATTAATTCCAATAAACCAAATTGCTACTACTAGTAGCCGAACTGCTAAAACTTCTAAACACAGCTTACCATATCAGAATAGATATTGCATGCATAAATGGACATACTTCGGACACTTTAACATAAAGTACGATTCATTTTCTCTGCAATACTAAATACTATTTTGTTTTCCATTTATGGTTTACTATTTTGAAAAATGATTCCAAGCTACCTGAATAGCTTGTGTTTTTTTTTTTTGTGTACTTCATGCCATTATTTGTATGGAGTATTTTGGGTATTTAGCCAGCTTTGCTACTTACTTGGGCAAGATATTTTTCATGTTTCTCTATAAATTCAGATTACATATATAACACAGTGTACCTTGAATTCACATAGTGCTCTGTTTGTATTGCATCAAAGAGATACATTTTTGTGTCTAAAGTTAGAGGACCACATACACTATATTGCCAAAAGTATTGGGATGCCTGCCTTTACACGTTAACCACTTACCCACCGGACCATATTGCTGCCTAAAGACCAGAGTACTTTTTGCGATTCGGGACTGCGTCGCTTTAACAGACAATTGCGCGGTCGTGCGACGTGGCTCCCAAACAAAATTGGCGTCCTTTTTTTCCCACAAATAGAGCTTTCTTTTGGTGGTATTTGATCACCTCTGCGTTTTTTATTTTTTGCGCTATAAACAAAAATAGAGCGACAATTTTGAAAAAAATGAATATTTTTTACTTTTTGCTGTAATAAATATCCCCCAAAAATATATAAAAAAACATTTTTTTTCCTCAGTTTAGGCCGATACGTATTCTTCTACATATTTTTCGTAAAAAAAATCGCAATAAGCGTTTATTGATTGGTTTGCGCAAAAGTTATAGCGTTTACAAAATAGGGGGTATTTTTATGGCATTTTTATTAATATTTTTTTTACTAGTAATGGCGGCGATCAGCGATTTTTTTTTCGGTATTGCGACATTATGGCGGACACTTCGGACATTTTTGACACATTTTTGGGACCATTGGCATTTTTATAGCGATCAGTGCTATAAAAATGCATTAGATTACTATAAAAATGCCACTGGCAGTGAAGGGGTTAACACTAGGGGGCGGGGAAGGGGTTAAGTATGCCTGGGTGTGTTCTTACTGTGGGGGGGGGGTGGCCTCACTAGGGGAAACACTGATTTTCTGTTCATACATTGTATGAACAGAAAATCAGCATTTCCCCTGCTGACAGGAACGAGAGCTGTGTGTTTACACACACAGCTCCCGTTCCCCGCTCTGTACCGAGCGATCGCGTGTGCCCGGCGGCGATCGCGCCCGCCGGGCACACGCACGGGAGTCGGGGGCGAGCGGGGAGCGCGCGCGCGCGCCTCCGGCGGCGCGCACGCGCCCCCTAGTGGCGGCTATACGATAGGACGTATAGCTACCGGCTCTCGCCCAGGAGAGCCGACCTGCCGCCGTATAATGACGGTGCGCGGTCGGCTAGTAGTTAAAAGGGTTGTAAACGTTAGTTTTTTATTTTCTAAATAGGTTCCTTTAAGCTAGTGCATTGTTGGTTTATCTACCTTTTACTTCAATTTCCCTTCTAAATGTTTTTTTCTTTGTTTTCTTTGTCTGAATTTCTCACTTCCTGTTCCTCCTCAGTAAGGTGTTCAGTAAGCTGTTCTGAATGACGTTCCACCGCTCGGATGATGGTGGAAAGCTTACTGAGGAGAAACAGGAAGTGAGAAATTCAAACAAAGAAAAAAACATTTAGAAGGGAAATCGAAGGAAAAGGTAAGTGAACCAACAATGCACTAGCTTAAAGGAACCTATTTAGAAAATAAAAGACAAACCTTTACAACCATTTTAATGGCATCCCAGTCTTAGTGCGTAGGGTTCAAATAATGAGTTGGTCCACCCTGTGCAGCTATAACAGCTTCAACTCTTCTGGGAAGGCTGTCCACAAGGATTAAGAGTGTGTCTATGGGAATGTTTGACCATTCTTCCAGAAGCGCATTTGTGAGGTCAGGCACTGATGTTGGACATGAAGGCTTGGTCACAGTCTCCGCTCTAATTCACGTGTTCTATCAGGTTGAGGTCAGGTAGGCCAGTCAAGTTCCTTCACCCCAAACTCGCTCATCCATTTCTTTATGGACCTTGCTTTGTGCACCGGTGTGCAGTCATATTGGAACAGGAAGGGGCCATCCACAAACTGTTTCCACAAAGTTGGGAGCATGAAATTGTCCAAAATGTCTTGGTATGCTGACACCTTAAGAGTTCCCTTCTCTGGAACTAAGGGACCAATCCCAACCTCTGAAAAACAACCCCACACCATAATTCCCCCTCCACCAAATGATTTGGAGGGGTGGCCCAATACTTTTGTCAATATAGTGTGGATGAGCGAGTTTGCGGTAGAGGAAATTGACTGGCCTGCACAGAGTCCTTACCTCACCACAATAGAACACCTTTGAGATTAATTAAAGTGGAGACTGAGAGCCAATGCATTCTTGTGCAACATCAGCACTTCTGGAAGGATGGTCAAACATTCCCATATACACACTCCTAAATCTTGTGGACAGCCTTCCCAGAAGAGTTGAAGCTGTTATAGCTGCAAAGATGGACCAACTTAAAGCGGGGGTTCACCCTTAGAGGGCACTTTTCCCCCTTAGATTCCTGCTCGTTATTACTAGGGGAATCGGCTATTTATTTTAAAATATGTGCAGTACTTACCCGTTTACGAGACGCATCCTCTCCGTCGCTTCCGGGTATGGGCTTCGGGAATGGGCGTTCCTTCTTGATTGACAGGTTTCCGAGAGGCTTCCGACGGTCGCATCCATCGCGTCACGATTTTCCGAAAGAAGCCGAACGTCGGTGCGCAGGCGCAGTATAGAGCCGCGCCGACGTTCGGCTTCTTTCGGCTACGAGTGACGCGATGGATGCGACCGTCGGAAGCCTCTCGGAAGGCTGTCACTCAAGAAGGAACGCCGGCTCCCGAAGACCCATACCCGGAAGCGACGGAAGAAGATGCAGCTCGAAAACGGGTAAGTACTGCACATATTTTAATATAAATAGCCGATTCCCCTAGACCGAACGAGCAGGAAGCTAAGGGGAGATTTTTTTTTTTTTTTTAAATGGGTGAACTCCCGCTTTAATATCGAACCCTACAGACTAAAATTAAGAAGCCATTAAAGTTCAAAGACAGGCGACCCAATACTTTTGGCAATATAGTGTAGATCTGAGTGAGGTCTAGGTGATGCAGAGCTCCTCTTTTGGTAAAACGTTTCCTGGCCATTTCCCCCTTATGTAGCTGTTACACTGAATTGTTTGACTGCTTTTAACATAGTCATACCATATGAGCATTGTTGTTAGACGTATGTATATTTAAACTGCTTACAGATGTATACAGATTTCTCTCTATTATAGAAGACTTAATATGTGCATCTTCTTGATGCTTTATGGAAAGGTGACCTGACTTTTCAAGGTGCAAATGTTTCAACCATTTCAGTGATGTTACTTTTGTGCAGAAGAGGTAGTTGGAAAATTAGAGTGCCAAATTAGAGTGCCAAGACATAGGGCCATATTCAGGTAGCTTGGCGTATCGTTGAGCGGGCATAGCGCATCTCATATGCGCTATGCCGACATAACATAGAGAGGCAAGAGCAGTATTCACAAAGCACTTGCTCCCTAAGTTATGTCGGCGTAGCGTAAATGAGCCGGCGTAAGCCCGCCTGATTCAAATTAGGAAGGTAGTGGGCGTGTTGTATTTAAATTAGCCGTGACCCCATGTAAATGAATTCCCGAACGAACGGCGCATGCGTGCACATGCTCAGAATCACGTCGCATATACTCCCTATGATACGTCGGCTCAATGCTTTCGACATGAACGTAACCTACGCCCAGCCCCATTCATGTACGACTTACGCAAACGACGTAAAATCCGAAGGCTGTTCCGACGTCCATACCCTAACATGACTTACCCCTGCTTTATGAGGGATAACTATACGCCGGACGTACGCCTTACGTAAACGGCGTAGCTTACTGCGACGGGCGCAAGTACGTTTGTGAATCGGCGTATCTAGGTCATTTACATATTCGACGCGTAAATCAACGGAAGCGCCCCTAGCGGCCAGCGTAAATATGCACCCAAGATACGACGGCGTAGGAGACTTACGTCGGTCGGATCAAGCCGAAATTCAGGCGTATCTTGCATTGAGAATAAGGCGCATAGATACGACGGCGCATCCATGGACTTACGCGGCGTGTATAAAGATACATCGGCGTAAGTCGTTCGTGAATCCGGCCCATACAAAGCAAACACGCTGTGGTTGTATAACAGAGGGAAGGGTGCTGCATAGGATGATGGCCTCTGGAAGAGAGGTTTAGAAGAGAAGAAGCATGAAGGCAGGATTTATGGTGCTATGCCCTAATTATGACATCAGGGTTGGGTTTCTATAAGCAGAGATGTAGACACGCAACTTTTTTTGGACAAAACATTACCTTTGTGTTAGGGTCATCCCTTTTTATTCTTTATGGAAACAGTAGATCCTAATGATATGTGTGGTTTTAGGTTGAAGACACACAGGTTATTCTGCCACTAGAGACAAATCACAAGCAGGAGCCTGTGACAAACCCGTGTGCCACTATAGAATTGCAACCACTGTAGACACAAGCAAGCAGTGAGATGTCACTTGCAATCCTACCCCTAGCAATTTGACAAAATGTCAGGGTCAGGATCGTTAGCGGCAGAATCATTCAAGGCTCATCAGCCTTACTACCACGGGAAGGGGTGCTCAACCCGTGGCCATTCAGCTGTTGCATAACTACAAGTCCCATCATGCCTCTGCCTTTGGGAGTCATGCTTGTAAGTGTCAGTAACTTGCAATGCCTCATGGGACTTGTAGTTCTGAAAATGCTGCCAAAAGAAGGCCACAGGTTGAGCACTCGTGTACTAAGGGGTAGGTGTTTCCAGACAACATGGCTCACTGTATACAGTTTTCTAAAGAAAATATTTTTTCTGATTGATTATGTTACAAATTTCTTACTTAACCACTTCAGCACTGGAAAATGTTACCCCCTTCCTGACCAGAGCACATTTTACAATTCCGCAGTTGCTTTAACTGACAATTGCACGGCCATGCAATGTTGCACCAAAACAAAATTTACGTCCTTTTTTTCCGACAAATAGAGCTTTCTTTTGGTGGTATTTGACCACCTCTGTGGTTTCTATTTTTTGCACTATAAACAAAAAGAACGTAAATTTTGAAAAGAAAACAATATTTTTTACTTTTTGCTATAATAAAGTGTTTTTAAAAAAAAATTCTTCATCAGTTTAGGCCAATATGTATTTTTCTACATATTTTTGGCAAACAAGCGTATATTGATTGGTTTGCGCAAAAGTAATAGGCCCAGATTCACAAAAGAGATACGACGGCGCATCTCCAGATACGCCGTCGTATCTCTGCCTAGCACCGTCGTATCTATGCGACTGATTCATAGAATCAGTTACGCATAGATATTCATTAGATCCGACAGGCGTAAGTCTCTTACGCCGTCGGATATTAACTGCAATTTTTTTTTGCCCTCTAGGTGGCGCTTCCGTTGATTTCCCCATTGAGTATGCAAATTAGCTAGATATGCGAATTCCCGAATGTACGCGTGACCGACGCAGTAAAGTTCCGACATTTACGTTAGGCTTTTCCCGGCGTAAAGTTGCCCCTGGGTCTATGAGGTGCCGTCAATGTTAAGTATGGTCGTTGTTCCCGCGTCGAAAATTTTCGTCCACGTCAAAACCACTGACGTCCTTGCGACATCATTCAGAGCAATGCACGCTGGGATTGCATGCGCAGTTCGTTCGGCGCGGGGACGCGCTTCATTTAAATGATACACGCCCCCTACCCGCCAATTTTGAATTCTGCTGGGTGATTTACGTTACTTTACACGCAAGTGCTGTGAGAATAAAGCACTTGCCTGAAATACTTGCAGCGGCGTAACGTAAATCAGATGCGTTATGCCTGCCCAAATTTACGCCCATCTACGAGAATCTGGGCCATAGCATCTACAAACTATGGTAAATATTTGTGCCATTTTTATGGTGTTTTTTTTAATTTATTTTTTACTAGTAATGGCAATGATCTGCAATTTTTAGTGGCATTGTGACATTACAACAGACAGATCAGAGACTTTTGACACATTTTTTGGACCATTGACATTCATAGAACGATCAGTGCTATAAAAAATGCACTATGCCCCAAGTCGCCCCTAGTCACCTCAAGTCGTGCTGCATGAGAAAATCAATGGAAGTGAATGGAGCCGTCTTAATGCACACTACTACAATCGCTCCGACTTCAAAAAAGGTTCCTGTACTACTTCAATCCGACTTCTAGGCGGCTTGTAGGCAACTTATGCCCATTGATTTCAATGAAAATCGCCTCAGAAGTCGGATCACTGTCTTAACTGAAGCGACAATACAGGAAGAGTACATACATTTCTCAGGCAAACCCCTCCCTCCCCCTCTCTCCCACAGAGCTGATTGTTGTTTGATTGGCCACTGGAAAGCCTCCTGTCCTGGAGGCGACTTGAAGTTGCCTTGTACTGTCCTGGAGGCAACGCAGTTGCCTTGTAAGTTGCCTGATGATTCATACTCAAGTCATGTCCAAGTTGCCTCCCAAAGTCGTGCTGGAAGTTGTGTTGCCCATGTGTGAATGGGCTCTAAGGTGTTGCCTCTCAGTTAGAAACAGTGGCCCAGATTCAAGTAGAATTGCGCGATATTTGCGGGGGAGCAGGGCAACGATTTTACCCTGCGCCCCCGCAAATATTTTGCGCTGCCCTCGACTCACGGAGCAGTAGCTCCGTGAATTGCGAGGGCGCGCCGGCAAATTTGCCCGGCGTAAGCGTGCGCAAGTTAAATGATCCCGCCGGGGGGCGGGAATCATTTAAATTAGGCGCGCTCCCGCGCCGAGCGTACAGCGCATGCTCCGTCGGGAAACTTTCCCGACGTGCATTGCGGCAAATGACGTCGCAAGGACGTCATTTGCTTCTAAGTGAACGTGAATGGCGTCCAGCGCCATTCACGTTTCACTTACGCAAACGCCGTGAAATTCAAATTTCACGGCGCGGGAAGGCCGGCTATACTTTAGCATTGGCTGCCCCTACTATTAGAAGGGGCAGCCTTGCGCTAAAAGTAGCCGTACGGAAACTCCGTACCTGGCTTGCGCAGGGCCCGCGCAAGCTTGTGAATCAGTGGTAGTATGCAATTTGCATACTACACGCTGATACACAATGGGAGCGCCCCCTAGTAGCCCCCGCAAGAATGCAGCCTAAAATCTGCGAGGCATAAGAGCCTTATGCGGCGCAGATTTTAGCCTGCAGTCGATGTAATGAGGTTCCTGAATCAGGAGCACTCGTTACACTGGAGCAAGTAAGCACTTGCGCTGCGTAACCTATGGTTGCGCGGGCGCAAGTGCTTCTTGAATCTGGGCCAGTGTTGTCAGCCTACCATGGAAGCACCTTCAGTTGGCTGCTGGGCTTACTATCTAGAATACCTGATAGGCAGCCCAAATGAAGGAGCTTGCTGTGCAGTCTGACTATGCTGCGGCCAATTTGTCAGCTTGCAACAGGAAACGTTGGTACTAGAAGGATCTTCAGGTAAGAACCTATGTAAAATATTCATTAAAAAAAATGTTCTGCTCAAGAAAATTGTATGCACTTAAATAATTTGGCAAACATATTAAACATACTGTATGGGTTTGCATACATTTTAATGCGCAGTTATTAGCCAATACAAATTATAGATATAGAATGGAATGAATGGTAATGCTGCAGACATGATATGCTATTCAGTCATGTTCTAAGTGGGCTGGAAAACAAGAAAAAGATCCATACATGTGTACACAGAAAATAAAAAATAAAAAAGAGACTGGAATAATTCTGGAAACTGATCCTAAATTTTAATAGTAAAGCATTTAATGGAAAAAATTAGTCATTCTCGTGAAATGTACTTCCTCAAGGAGATAATGCACATTATCCAAAATAAATTGTTCTCTAAGCAGTAAACACAAACTTTCCAGTGTAAGTGTTATGTAAATTGGAAACAATGTTCATCTTCCTAAAATAACCAGCTCACAGATATAAATTACAATGTTGGTGTCAGCTTTGGTAACGCTTTAGTGAAAATACAAGGTGTGTTAGAGGAGAAGGGAGCAAGGAAACATGTCAAGTTAACTGCTTCAAAGCAAGAGCTTGTGCTCAGGCTAAGATGAGAAATGTAAGTCCAGAAAGGAAGGGAAAATCTGCCTTTCTAAAACTAGAAGCTACCCTAATGCCACGTACACACGATCGGAATTTCCCATGAAAAAATACTTTTTTTCGTCTGTGTTTAGAAATAGAACATGTTTTATTTTTTTCCTATGGAAAAAAAAAACGATAAGAAATTCCTATTGTCTGTGTGCAACTCCAACGGAGAAAAAACCCACGCATGCTCAGAATCAAGTCGACGCATGCTCGGAAGCATTGAACTTAATTTTTCTCGGCTCGTCGTAGTGTTTTACGTCAGCGCGTTTTGGACGGTTGGAATTTGGTGTGACATTGTGGATTAAACACAGCTTGAACGGAATGCAGACAAAAAATTCCATCGGATTTTAGGCCATCGGAAATTCCAATTGTGTGTACGGGGCATAAGCCATGGGCGTTTTTGTGTACATCAGAAACCAAGCAGTGATTTTCTTGCATGCTTATTGTGTCATTAGTACATTGGTAGGTTTATGCAGCACTATTGCGAATTGTTATGATTTGAAAAGCCAGAAATTAAAAAAAGGAGCATCTAAAATACATGCAAGAGTGATGAAGAAGGAACAAGTATGACAAGGGTTTAAAGTCAGAATTTTTTGCAAATGCGGAGTTTGCATTTCGGATTAAAGCCGAACTAAGGGCAGATAAAAAAAAAATATGAATGCAATTATGAATTTGTTTAATAAAAATCAATACATGTATTTTAAAAATGCAACTGATAAAATGTAAATGCTCAAACGTTACTTGGATTGTAATCCCCTGTGTAACAGCGTTTGGACTGGAAGAGGGTAGAGCAGCATTTGGGGCCAGTCCGGTATACTGCATTCACATGTGCCAACAAAGAACATGCTAACATAAAAAGGCAAAGGAAAGCAAGAGCAAGAGGTAACCTCATCAAATTTATTCTGTTTATGCTCCTTTACTGTCCAATCAAAAGTTGGAGGTGTAGAGGTGACCAAACTGTTTTTCCTTAATGCAACAGAGAAGAAAACAGGCTACCATGCTTGCAGCACTGGGTGGTGAGCTGTATAACTCTCAATACTGAAGAGATAGAAATATGTTGGTATTTAAAACATTGTAATTTAAAGGCATATTAACCACTTCCCGACCGCCGCATGTATATGTACGTCCACAGAATGGCACGTACAGGCAAATGGGCGTACAGGTACGTCCTTGCCTTTCCGCGGGTCGCGGGTCGGGGGTCCGATGCGGCGGTCGGATTCCCGCGGGGAGCGATCCGGGACGACGGCGCGGCTATACGTTTATAGCCGCTCCATCGCGATCGCTCCCCGGAGCTGAAGAACGGGGAAAGCCGTATGTAAACACGGCTTCCCCGTGCTTCACTGTGGCGGCTGCATCGATCGAGTGATCCCTTTTATAGGGAGACTCGATATCAATCACTGTTATCTTAAAGATTTGCTTTAACATCTACAAGTTTGTTGTATTGTGTTTCAAGGTAATATGGCTGCCATTGCTGCCCTTTTCATTCTGCCTATACTAGGTACCTGACTGTCACGCTGATCCTCTTACTTCAATACTTTAAGCCATTTATATTGAAGAGGTATGCAGAAAAGAACTTCTGATGTTGCTCTTCTGCACACTAGTTATGGGTTAGTGACTCAGAAAATAATAAAAACAGATAATCAGCAAAGCAACCAGCCAACTAGCCCTTTCAGAAGAAAGTTAGAAATGGCAGCCATTGTATTTCTCTCAACAGAATATTAGGAAAGAGATAATTTAAATTATTTTTTTGTCGTTTTTTTAGTCTGAAGACCCTAACTGTATATAAAAGGACTCCATAATAGAACCATTAAGGGGTCTCCCTAATTTCCATCCCAAAGATAATTTGTCTTCATTGCAGATTTATAAAGTTTCCTAAACTTTGCATATATTAATTAAATGCGAATGTATTTGGCAAATGTTATTAAACCTTTGTAAATCACTGTGCAGTCGGACAACTCTGAGCCCAATTGTGCTTTTGAGCTCCATAGCACTTGCATGGTCAACTATGCCTATGGTTACACCCTTTCCAGCAGAACAAAAGCAAATGGGACAGAAGTCTGTCTAACTTATTCTTTCTTTTAGTCCTCTCTGTCTTTTCAGCAGTCAGATCAACCGCTCAAGGTGCAGCTGTAGTAAAAAAAATGATGATAATCTAACATAAAGAATGACTCAAGGTAATTGCACAAAACAAACTAGGGTTGATTTACTAAAGGAGTAGTTACAATTTAAATAGCGAAAGTTCACTTAGGTTAATGAAAAAAGATAAGCAGCGTTCACTTGAAATAGATGTTAATATAACAACGTAAGAAAATGAATTTTGCTCATGATTGGATGATTAAAGGGAACAGGACTTCTTTTTATCCACAAATGCTAAGTGAGCATTCTCAACTCCTTTAGCAAATTAACTGCAAAAAATCAAGTAAAGACGTTCTGTGAATATAGGCAAAGGTAGCATTATCTGCTTCAAATATGTACACTCACTACCAATCCCACCTTTTTAAAGTGGCGAACACAACGCTAGTCTCAGTGATGTGACATATGGTAGACATCTTCCCCCTCCAGCTATGAATAAAAAATGCTTCGATAACTCTTATTTAGCAGGGATCCTGCTGTGAAATAGAATAGCTTGAGACAAATAGAAGATTGCCTATTCTATAATTTCAAATACCCCATGCAGCGTTGCCAGGCCTTGTCTTATATTCATTTTAGCTACACAACAGGGCTGAGCTGACATATCTTCTGCTTGATCACAGTGCTGGAGTTCAGAGGGTCACAATACACACAAATTCATCAAAGCTGAACAAAAATGAAAAATAACATGAAATATGCTACACTTAGTGCTAGCTGCCAGTCAAATAACTGCATTGAAATTGATTGCAGGTAAAGGTCAATATCTAGATTATATAAACATATAAATAGAAAGAGAAAGAGAGATACATGCATAGTGATGATTTCCCTCTCAGATCCCACCTAGTGCAGAGGTTTTATTGTTCTGGAACACCTAATCAAGCAGATTTAGGGTGATCGTCAATGGGGTAGGTAGCAGTTAACCGTTTACACATCCATGTGGTAGCTGCCACTACGTGTTTTATCAGGAAAATGCACTAATAAAAGCACCTGCTGTTGTAATTCTGGACTATTAGGCTGGGTTCACACTGGTACGACACAACTGTTAAATGACTGTCATCCTACTTTGCCCTGCGACATAGGTCCTACATCGGTCCTATTTCGGTTCTACTTTCTGACTTGAATGAACAGGATAAGTTTTTTCTCTGACTTTGAGAAAGTCCAACTAGGTCTTTGACCAATCAAAACAATCCCAGAGTGCCATAAATTCCTTTTCCTGCTGCTATAATATCCATGTTTGATGTGAGAGGTCGGATGGTTAGGACAAGGATCCAACTTTGATCCGACTTCAATATACAATATTGAATGGGCTGAAAATGGACCAAAGTCGGACCAAAGTAGTGCAGGAATCTTGTTCAAAGTCAGGCTGACTTGTGTCGGACCAGTTAAGAGGGCTCTCATAGGGAACCATTAATTTATACACGGCCTGCGATCACGTGTTCCCAAAGTCAGAGTGTATGTCGCACCATTGTGAACCGGGCCTTAAAATAAATATCTACATCATTTGTTGCCACGCACAGACAGGAATATAACACAGTTTACAATATGGTAGTTCCCTAAAAGGGCAAAAGTTATTTTAATTTGTAACTACAGCGTTCAGGCTGGGTTCACACTGATACCACACTGATACCACACGACTGTTGTACAACTGTAGAGCCTGGTTACTTTTCAGAACCGGTGCTAGTGTAAATTTAGAGGGGGTTAGAGAGTTAAATAACTCTGACCATGTTAATCTGTTCAAATTTGATGCCTCTGTCTCAGCTTTGGCTGTGCTGTGGGTTCATGCTGTCGTTTCTGGGGTGCTGATCACACCCCAGGCCGACAGGTGGCAGCAGTGGAGTCAAGAATTTGGATGCTTTTTTCCAGAAGCCTATCAGGAGGAAGGTTTCCTTGCTGTGCATGCTGGGGAAGGGTATTTATGAGGCAGACGCCATTTTAGTGTTTTTTTTTCTTCACGTGTGGCGCCCACCTTCAGGGTAGCCATACCATGGCACCCCAACAAAAATGGCCTTCCGGACCGGGGTGTGCGTGCTACGTAGTGTTCCTGGTACCGGGACCACATTGGTCTGGAACATTTGAGCTGTGGCTGGGGCCCAGTGATCCCCAATCTGAGGAGGTCCTAAGCGTTAGTCCTGTTAGAGGAAGCTGTTCAGTGGAGAGTCTGCCTGAGGAGTGCCAAGAGAGGCTGGTGTTCCAAGAAGGTCTTGATCATCCACCGGGGACCAAGGAAACCGGGTACTGAGAGGCTGGACGTTGGTCGCCTATCAGTCGGTAACCTAACTAAAACTACCTGAAGGAGATCCAGGTGTCGAATCTGCTAAGGAGGATTACGGACCACTATTATCTCCATTGTTTCAACCATAGGGAGGGTCTGTGGCAGAGACTTATCCCCCAGTTCCGAGTGACATTCTGGCTGCCAGGCTTGTGAGAGAGGCCTGTCCAGGTGCGCTATACCCATCCCTGCTGGGGTGGTGAAATATAAATTGTCATTGGAAGCAGGACTGTTTCCCTATTATATACACCTGAATCTGCCATTTCCATTTCTACTATTTCTCTACTCTTCACCAAGTTCTACTGTTTTTACCCGTAAGAGTAAGTCCAACCTGATATATCAGATCCACTGGCTCTCATAAATGACTCTTAAGCCTTGTACACACGTTCGGACTTTCCGATGGGAATTGTGTGATGGCAGGATTTTGTCGGATAATCTGACCGTTTGTATGCTTCTTTGGACAATTGTTGTCTGAATTTCTGACAACAAATGTGGAAAAGCTTTTTTTAATATTTTACGACAACAAATGTGTGATTTCAGATTATCCGATTGTGTGTACAGAAGTCCATCGGAAAAAAATCCAAAGTACAAACACGCATGCTCCAAACCAATGCTAACCATATGTCAACATTAGCAGAAGTTGCCCAAATCTGGGCGCTAAAGAGCTGAAAAACAACATAGTTTCGTGTTTATTGGCCAACAATTCTTTGCCGTTTGTATGCAATACAAGATCACTAACAACGCCTTTCGCACAAAATTCCTAGGTTTTGTCTGATGGAAATCCAATCGTGTGTACGAAGCTTTAGATTTCCTTCAAAGTTTCAGTAAAAGAGAACTCAAAGCTACAAAGGCAGCCAGCATTTCTTCTTCGCCAGCATTAAACATACCAATCAAAAGGGTGTGCTGTAGGAGTGTTGATGTGTTTTATTATGCTCTAGCAGACACAACATAATAAAAAAAATTCTAAAAACATATATATTTCCATATGACCAGGTTTTACAATTCAACAACCTTCATGGTATAGAAAGAAATACAATTACTATTTAGTAGAGAACAGATATGATATCTCAGTTAAGAGAGCTAATATGTTTTTTTAGCCTGATGGACCCTGTAGCATATGTGTGTTTGATGTCCAGTGACTGCCATCTTCCCTGGGGGTATCTGTGTCTGTTTTCTCCCCCTCAGCTCCCTTGCCACACTTTGGCTGCTGCCGTCCATTTGGGGGTTCAGCAATAGAGACACTGGCTTCGTTCATTGGCAAGTATTGGGCCAGTTTGTTCTGGCCCATTCTGCCATTGTTCGTGCATTTACCACTGTGACACATCTCTTTATCTATTTTAGATACATTCCATCTGCATCCACCCCTGATGAGTGAGCAATGATCTTGTGAAACGTGCGTCGGGTTCTCTGATGCGTGCATTTGTATATACTGCATTGTATAACTTTTTTATCAATTTCAATTACCTTTTATTATGTGCAAATCCATTGGCTGAGCTACCATGCTGTATTATTTATGTATGTACATCTATTTTAATAAAACATTTATACTGTTGCTATTTTTGTTACTCAGTGGCAAACTGTGACCACCTCATTTAAAGGGCGACTCTTTTTCTGCCATCTTCCCATACAGCAGTGTAACTACTTTTTATAAAGGTAGCTCAATTACAGTAGAAATTATGGAATATGGATAAAGTTTTGAATCTGGAAAATAAAAACAAGCCAGACTCAGGATGTGCATTAGCTACATCCTCCCCTCGCACCACGGGCCAGAAGGAAGTTCACCTCTATCCCCTCCCTCCCTGCAATCTTCTGGGACATGTCACAGGTCCCAAGAGTTTGCCTGGCCATTCATAGCATGCAGTGCGGCTCACACATGTTAGAAAGCCAGCGTTTACAACTGTGCTGCCTTCAACAATATAAGACAATGCAGTTACATTTGTGTGTATAAGTTGTGCTGTTTCCTAGTTAACTGTTTTTGATCATGCTGTCACCTTGTGACAGTTGTTTTTATTGCATATTTTTTGCATGCAATAAAGACATTTGTGAATGCCAAGTGTTTTTTTAGTTCAGTTATCTGACTGTCTGTGTGGATAGTCTCGGCTATAGTCAGGCCAGACATATAGGTCTCAGCAAGGAATAGTCACTATTCCAATAATTGTAGTCAGAATAACAATGTCCTACTTTGCTTCTTGCATTAAATATGTTTTGTTTTTTATTTTTGTTTAAAGCAGAGTTCCAGTCTATTTTGTTTTTATTAAAAGTCAGCAGCTACAAAAAAGCTGCTGACTTTTAATAAACACACACTCACCTGTCCCACGATCCATTGGTGCAGCCACCGGAACCCTCGGTTCGCTCCCTCGCCTCTCCCCGGAGCCGGCATTGCATGTGTGGGCACTAGAGTTGACAGCTTGCGGCTTTACTGCTCATGTACGAGTTGTGCCGCACCTCTTCAGTGGCCGGGCAATCTTCTGGGACCTGTGACGTGTCCCAAAAGATTGCAGGGGGGGAGGAGAACTTTCGCTTAAGTCACCTAGGTGGCTTGTGTGGGAGTGGGGTACCTCTCAAAACTAGGTACCCACTCCCCCCCAAAAAATTAATTACATGCCAAATGTGGCATGGAAGAGGCTGAGGAGTGCTTAAAGTGGAACCTCCACTTTTGGGTGGAACTCCGCTTCAAGATGTCACCTTACATAGCTGGCAGGCACAGACATTAAAACAAAATCTGTCTTTTGTTACAGACTTGTGAATGTTTAAGAAATTAGGGTGGCACTGTATTTAGTATGACTCTTTCACACACTTTGGGATTCATCAGACCTCAGTATTGTCATAGTTATATATATGAAATGATAAGTTGTCGTTGCCAACTGCTGTCAGTGCTTAGGTGTATTTCAGCCCTCTGGACTTGTGATGGTTCCTGCTACACAAGCTTTTTATCTTTTAACCCTGCCCTGCATTGTCCCTGGAACTCTATTACTGACCTTAATCTGTACTTTGAACCTTGACTTCCTTGCCTTGTCCCTGGATCTCTGTTTTTGAAATCAGCCTGTCTCTGGAATACTCTCTCTATGCTGATTGACCTGACCCCATCCTGTCTCTGGATTCTGGAATACTCTCTGTCTGTTGCCAGCCCTGACCTAAGCCATCATTGGACTACTCTCTCCCTCTCTATCTCTCTCTCTCTCTCTCTTTCTCTCTCTCTCTCTCTCTCTCTCTCTCTCTCTCTCTCTCTCTCTCTCTCTCTCTCTCTCTCTCTCTCTGTTACCAGCACTGACATC
Organism: Rana temporaria; assembly: GCF_905171775.1. Classification (NCBI taxonomy): domain Eukaryota; kingdom Metazoa; phylum Chordata; class Amphibia; order Anura; family Ranidae; genus Rana; species Rana temporaria. Next base: position 292,405,184 of record NC_053490.1, read on the forward strand.
CATCTATCTCTTCTTCTCTCATTTAATTACATTACATGGCTACTGTTACATCAGCCTTTGCCTTACTCCTCAGAATATCACAGATACTCTTTGTTTTTTTATCTTGCTCAAACTCTTTTGCCATTGACCAGTGACTATAGCACTTGTAAGACCTGAGGGCAGGTCTGTCAGACCTTCTTTTTTTAGGAAAACGGAGGCTGCTATAGGAGAAGCTATGCTCACCAGCTATAGTTGCTGACTTCTGGTATTGTGGTTAGCATTACACTGACAAGACGAATGTGAAGACATCTGAAAGATAGCAGCTTATTATTTGATGAATGTGGAAAGCAGTGTCAATCAGAAATATGGAAATGTGATTCAATGATAAAATATTTTACTGCTCCCATTTTTCTTGTTCAAGAATAATAATAGGATAGAATGTGAAATAGTCTTTTTAGACCTAATTTGCCTTTTGGGTGAACTTTAATAAAAATATGAACGCTGATATTATTGGCTTGGTTTTTTGAAGCTCAACTGAACTTTTAGTTTAAATAAACTACTTGCATTACAAGTGCATGAAAACAAAAGGTGTGCAAAGTCTGACAGTTTGTTTTCTGTAAAAAGCAGTCACAACTCCATATATAACACTATATTTACTTTGGTCCATGCCCATTTTTATTTCTACATCTTATCTTCTTAAAATTCAATCTGACCTCATTAATTTCATCTGCCAAATTAAATGTCCTTGTTTCTCTAAAAATGTTCAAAATTGTTCCCATAAAATAGGACCTTTGTGTCCTACAAATTTGGCTATATTATATTGCTTCTAGATGCTCTCAATTAGCTCGATGGAACATTAAGAACCCTAATATCCCTTGGCTTAGTTTAAACAGCAATCTATCCATCCATATTACCTACCTGGACTGCTATGGTCCTCTACAATAAAACTTCTAAAGAAATTTCTAAACGTAATGTAATAGTCGCACAAGCTTTGCATGAGGTACAGATACAATTTATTGCTTATTTCTAAAATCTCCCCTTTGACCTCCTTCTAAGGAGATCCTAGTTTTTTTATATAATTTCATAAAACGAACTCCTTTTAATGGTGGATAGATAATAATATGACCTTATTGGCAGACTTACAATTAGAAAATAACTTTGTTTCTTTTACTCAATTACGAACTCAAAAAGATATCCCTCTACAAGAATCAAATCATTATTTACAGATCCGTAATTTTTATTAACGCATTACTCTCCTGACTTATCTAACTCTCACACTTAATTTGAATATGTTTTTCGCAACTCCCCTAGACAAAAAGGCTTAATTTCCATTCTCTATGACATAATGGTTTCCACTGAGGATGAATGTAAATTGTTATATATGTCTAAATGGGAGGAGGAGTTGGAAACTCAATATAGTATTAGTATGCAAGAATAGAAGACTAGGTGGACTAACTTGCGGAAATGTACCAGATCATTAATGACGCGTAAGATTGAACTTACATTTTTTACGTGCTAGTATTATACCCCACAATGTTTGCATATGTTTTTCCACTTACCTCATCTTGTTTCCGTGGTTGTCCGCTTCCAGGCTCCTTTTTACAAATATTTTGAAAGTGTAAGAATCTGCTACCCACCTGAACCTGAAGAGAAATATTCTCCATATTTACCAAAATGGCAGGTAAATCTCTTACACTAATGCATGAACACTGTCTTCTTTCTTTTTGCTTCCATCCCAGAAATTGCCTCATGAGACTTGTTCATACTATCTATGTAGCGTAGCCACAGGTGATTTCTCGAATAGATCGAATTATGCTAATGGAATGGATTTTATATACAGTACAGGACTATAAAATCACTTTTGATGCTAAATGGACCCCATGGTGTCTTTACAGACATCCAGACTGATATGGCCTCCATTGTTTTAGACATTACCCTGCCTATTCACACACAACTGTGAGGTATGGGTATGGAGTTGGGTGTATGGGATTGTACTGTGTTTTTTATTTTGTTTGTTTATTTTTTTGTGGTTGGACTGGATGGACTTGTGTCTTTTTTCAACCTGACTAACTATGTAACTATGTAACAACGTTTTGCTTAAAGTTTGAACCATGGTTTCCAGACAAAATATTATACAGTGTTAGACTTCTATTTGATTTTTTTATTTCCCTTTCCATTGGTATACTTATTATTTTCTTATTTTGTGTTCTTATTCTACTTTATTTGGTGATAATGAACAAAAATGTTAAAATTTCCAATTTGCTTCCATACTAACTTTTAATCTTGTTTATGGTTCTTTAGGAATTTTCAAACAATTATTTGATTTTATCATGTATTACCATTTCAATGTAATTCCGATGTTTATTAATGTTATTCTGTCATCAAATGTATGATACTCTATATTGTCTTAATTAATTGTTTCAATAAAAAGTTTGTAAACAAAAAAATAAAAACCAGTCCCAGCCATAGTAAAAAAAACTCTGATCCAATGCTGCATCTGCCCCCTGCTGGCTCTGCACTGAGAACTGAGCGATCAAACACCACTGGTCGCTCACTTCTCAGCATTCTGTGAACAGAGAGCCATGGACTGTCAGTCACTTGCTCTCTGCTCTGCCACACTCCCCCGGGCTCACTGGAGTGCTGAGCTGTGGAAGGAAGGGGAGAGGAGCGGCTGGCTTGAGATCTCAGCGGATCAGTGAGAGGCTGACCCAGCTGCTGGTCCAGGCATCTGGGAGGATCCCAACCATATGGTTGGGATCTTTTCAGAGCCTGGACTGGCCCTGTGACGTCAGCCAACAACGGCTTCAGCCCACTGTAGGCTGAACATGGGTCACAAGATGCAGAACTAACTTACTCTGCTTATACTTACCTGAGCCTACACTCGATCCAGCGTTGTGCCCATCTGTCACAGGCTTGGCTGAGAGCAGCTGGATCCATTTGTTCTCACAACTGTCAGTCAAATCTAGGGTGGAAAGAACAGGGGCAAGACCAGGCTGTTTGTGTCTATAGATACAGGCAGCACGGCTCGGGAACACACACATATTTCTATGGGGGCACAACAAGAAGAGGAGGAGCCAGGAGCGCTTGCAGGAGATCTGAGAAGAGGAGGTTCAGGGCTGCTCTGTGCTATTCCATTGCATATAACAGGTAATGTCATGGAAGTCCATCCAGCAGTTTGGCCATCAATGGCAACGACAGAAGAATTCAGCCCCCGATGCATGCGCGTCGGCGCACGTTTGCGCGCACATGCGCGTCTGTGCGTGAGTGGCGCCCGGTGACGGCGTTTTGGCGCCAAGATACGCTATTTAAGCAGTCTGGCCCCTCACCATCTTGCTGACCAGTCTACAGCATTCCCTGAAGATTCTGCACCTGTTTATCTGTTGGTTTCCTGTTTACCTGACCCAGATTCCTGTGACCTCTTCTACCTGCAACCTGCCCATGACCCTGGCTTTGTCTGACCTCCGATTCTGCTCAACCCCTGGCTCTGTTTTCTGCCCGCCCAATATACCGACCCGGCCTGGACTTGATTAACCCTTTCGGACCCTTCCGGTTTCTGATCTGCTAGCCTGAGCTTGATCCGGTCTGTGCCATCCGCTTGGCTCCTATCCCGCAAGTGCCTCATCTCTGTTCCTGCCTGCTGTGGACATCCTGCCAGGACCCTTCCTACACCTGCCTGCTTCCATACCCGGTCCGCAATCCAGCTTACCATTAGGCACTTGTGCCCCTCTAGACTCGACCCTATGTCTACTCTACCAGGGGCTCCTGAGTCAGAGGCATACAAGAGGCCGCTCCCTGCACGTTGGGCTCCACAACCAGGTACGTGACAGGTAAGTACAAACCTGTCTGTTATTAAAAAAAAGTTTACAATTCCTTTAAAGGTGTTGTAAAGGCACAAGGTTTTTTTTATCTTAGTGCATACAGGATCAATGCAGAGGATTAACCCCTTAGGTTCCACAGTGAGCATAACAAGCATGCTTTACTGAATATACAGACTGATTTTACTGTTGTGCATTTAGTAACACTTTAATAAACATATATTAAAATTTGCAGCGCTTATAACCAATGAAGTCCATAAATTAGTGAATCAATAATAACAAAAAATGGTTTCAAACGACAATCCAACAAAAAACCTTTTGAAAACAGTTCATAAGGTTGTGCAAAATCAAATGTTCAGGAATGTGAGCAAAATCCATTACGTGATTCACAGTGTGAGATAGACTCTTGCCAGAGTTGCAGGTGTCAAATGTGTCAAATGTGCTCAGTGCAATATAACAGCATGGATCCAGGATCACATATCCTTTCTGGAACATAAAGTGTAAAATGCCTCAAGTAATCCTCCATGGATGTAGAGAGAAATATGGAAAAAATATTCACATAGTCTAAATCCGTAAAAACTCTCTTTATTGTTGCAAAAATGGATTCAAAGTACTCGCATTTGTATAAAGGTAACAAGCGTAAAAACAATCAATGCATGGAAGTAACTGAGTCTGTAAACACAGGAATCAGCATGGCAAAGGCACATATGTAGGCTCTCTCTATATGTTTCGTCACAACTGACGTCACCGGGAGCATGTTGTGACGAAACATGTACATCTACTTCCATGCATGGATTGTTTTTATGCTTGTTACCTTTATACAAATGTGAGTACTTTTAATAAATTTTTGCAACAATAAAGAGTGTTTTTACGGATTTACACTATGTGGATATTTTTGCAGTTTATCTCCCTACATCCATGAAGAATTAATTGAATTATTTGACACTTTATGTTCCCGAAAGGATATGTGATCTTGGATCCATGCTGATATATTTCACTCCGTAATAGAGTCCTGCAACTCTGGTAAAAGTCCATAGGACACTGGGTGGTAGATCACGTGGTAGATTCCTGAACATTTGAATTTGCACAACCTTATGAACTATTTCCTGGATGGTTTTTCACTGGATTTTAGTTTGAAGCATTTTTTTGTTATTATTGATTCACTAATTTATGGACTTCATGTGTTATAAGCCCTGCATATTTTTATTATTTGGTACACTTTACAGCATATCTGTTTTTTTGCAAGTTGCTTTCTTCGCTATTTTGTGTCAGTGTGATTTTCTTCTTATTTGCACTTTAATAAACATATATAACAAAATAATTTAAATTGTATAATAAATACACAAGAAGTAAGCAAAATAGTAAAAATTAATTATCATGGTTTACATACACTTTAACATCACTTGATTCATCCATATTAAAGCAATGCCATTCCCATTTTCACATGCACTCTTTAAAAATCAGGACTTTGCAATGCCGTGCAGCACAACAAGCTGTTAGCAGTTTATATGGAAAGCTGAACATTGTTTGCGTAAGTATAAAACATTTACATATTTAATTCACAAGAGGAGAAAGTAAATGGTAGTGGACCTTTAAAAGTCTGTGTTTTTTTTTTCATATAGTCCCTCTGCAGCTCTGAGACAGAAGCTTTCATTCTGTAAGGGCAAATTCAATTAAACATATATTCAAATAGAAAATCCTCTCCTTTGTGTCTTTGACTCTTTTACATACATTGACAATATAGAATTAGATAATAGCTGACAGAGAACACCTAGATGACAGATGAGGTGGCACAATTTTTTACTACATGACAGATCTACAAATATCACATTACTTTTATCTTTGCTATTGAACTGGCTCAAATTCAACAATAGTCTGGCTTCCTAAGGGAGAATGTGCAACCTGATCAGTTCTTCAGCTTGTACTGCTGTATTGATTGACCGCTCAGAAAACATCAATAGGTGCAAGTGTCTTCCCAAAATATCTCAGAGGATGAATGCCTAATGATTTACAAGGACATATAACTCCTCTTAGGTAATTCAAGGTGTCTCTGGATAACGACACATGCTTGCAGTGAAGAAATAGTCTAGGAAGTCGTGTCAAGTTCTCTTTGCTTCCATTTAAATCAATAGAAATGACAAGATTCACAATTGGAGCTTTAATACATTAACATTAAAGTGTGAGCAAAGCTGCCAGAGCATTTATGAAGCAAGATATTAAAATGTGATCTGTCTTTTCTTAAGGGTCAATCCACCTAAAGTTTATATTTCAGGAACAACTGAGACATTTTATCTTTCAAGATCCCTGCTTTGCCACTGCAAAGTTCCGATGCTTCTAATACATTCACCGTAATGCCGAATAATAATAATAATAAAAAAAAAAAAACAACACTAAATCAGACATTATTTTAGGTGCAGAGGATAGGAAGATTAGTGAGATCAGGTACAATAGTTTGATGCTGGAGTCCTAAAAGATATATAAAAAGTGTGTGTGGTGGGGGGTTAACAAGATTTGTTTGCTATGAAATGTATTCTTCAGCATCCACTATATGCCAGCTAAGTGGCAGTGTACCTAAAGTGTAATTTTTTAGTCTATCCAACCGATGTTAGCAAACTTAATTGCGCATTAAATTTGCAGTGAACCATATGCATAGCAGGATCATGGGCAGACATTTAGGCATTAGCCAACATACAGTGTTGCTTATGCTGGTACTTGGAATAGAAATTCAAATGGAAAATATCTATACATCACTGACATTTTCCTTCGGCGGAATAACATTTAGAATTGTTTGACATAGCATTTTATCTTGGCAGTTTATTGCCCAATGAGACAGTGGGGTTGATTTACTAAAGCTGGATAGTGCAGCTGTGCATAGAAACCAATCAGCATCCAGTCTTTTTTGGCAAAGCTTAATTGAACAAGCTGAAGTTATAATCTGATTGGCTACCATGCACAGCTGCACCAAATTATGCACTCTCTAATTTTAGTAAATCAACCCCAGTCTGTCAGGAAGGTCTAACTCATGACCCTGCTCAAAGATCTGTGTGTGTGAATATTTCTGCTTGTGGTCCAACACTTAGGCCCCTTTCAGACTGGGGCGGGAGCTGCGGTGGCGGTATAACGCCGCTAAAAATAGCGGCGCTATACCGCCGGGATTGCCGTGGAAATCAGCCGCTAGCGGTGCGGTATTAACCCCCGCTAGCGGCCGATAAAGGGTTAATACCGCCCGCAATGCGCCTATATAGAGGCGCATTGCGGGCGGTATTGCCGCGGTTTCCCATTGTTTGCAATGGGAAGGAGCGGTGAAGGAGCGGTATACACGCCGCTCCTCTCACCGCTCCAAAGATGCTGCTGACAGGAGATTTTTTTGTCTCCCGCCAGCGCATCGCCTCAGTGTGAAAGCCCTTCGGCTTTCACATTGAGGTAGCTGGGCAGGAGTTTTTCAGGCGGGATAGCAGCGCTATTTTTAGCGCTGTACCGCCTGAAAAACTCCTCAATGTGAAAGGGGCCTTAGGCCTCGTACACACGACCATTTTCTTTGGCAAAATCCATCAAGAAACTTGGTGGCAGAGCATTTTTGCCGAGAAAAACGGTCGTGTGTATGTTTTTTCGTCAAGAAAACTGTTGTGGATCTCGACGAGAAAAAAAGAGAACATGTTCTCTTTTTTCTCGTCGAGAGTCTCAATTTCCTCGTCGTGTTTCTCGTCGGGCTGGTTTACGACGAGAAACACGTTCGTGTGTATGCTTAGAAACGCGCACATGCTCAGAAGTATGAGCCGGGAGCACACCTTCGGTAAAAATAGAGTTCGCAATGGAGATAGCAGATTCGTCACGCTGCAGCAGACTGAAAAGCGCAAATCGTCTCTCACCAAACTTTTACTTAACACGCAGTAACATGAGATTAGCAAAAGCAGCCCCAATGGTGGCGCCAGTGGAATCGAACTTCCCCTTTATAGTGCCGTTGTAAGTGTTGTACGTCACCACGTTTGAGAACGACGAGATTTTGTCTTGACAGTGTGTATGCAAGGAAAGCTTGACAACATTCTCATCAAGCCTGACAAGAACCTCGTCGAGGAAAACAATGTTTCTTTTACGATGAGATTCTCGGTCGTGTGTATGAGGCCTGAGGCTGGATTCACACCTATGCATTTTTAGTGCTTTTTGCATTTTGCAGATTTGCACTACAGAATGTGTTCCAAAGGAAACCATGTAAAATGGAATGTAGTGCAAATCTTCAAAATGCAAAAAGCACTAAAACTGCATAGGTGTGAATCCAGCCTTAGGGTCACAGCCACACACATGCATGAGCATGAACGAGTGTGCACATCTGGCACTGACTTTGGCTCAAATCACTATACCTAAAGCCCAGTGATTTGGTTTGTCTTGATTTTGCTTTCTGCCTGCCTTCAGCTAGATAACTCTGCTTCCTCTCTGATCCCAATTTTGACCTGGACTCTGACTTTGCTTCTGTTTTCTGTATTGGTACCTCTGGAACCTCTAGCTAAATCCTGTTTGCCCTGCCCACTATTTTGCTTTCTGCTGCAGTGTGTTCCTGTGACTAATATGTGAACCAAAATTCTACAGACATAGATACATAGTTACATAGTTAGTCAGGTTGAAAAAAGATACAAGACCATCCAGTTCAACCATAAAAAAATAAAATAATAATAATATCATACAATCCCATATACCCAATTCTATACCCATAGTTGATCCAGAGGAAGGCAAAAAAACAGCAGAGCATGATCCAATTTGCTACAGCAGGGGAAAGAATTCCTTCCTGATCCCCCGAGAGGCAATCAGATATTCCCTGGATCAACTTTACCTATAAATGTTAGTACACAGTTATATTATGTACATTTAGGAAAGAATCCAGGCCTTTCTTAAAGCAATCTACTGAGTTGGCCAGAACCACCTCTGCAGGGAGTCTATTCCACATTTTCACAGCTCTTACTGTGAAGAAACCTTTCCATATTTGGAGATGAAATCTCTTTTCCTCTAGACTTAAAGACACTGTACTTAAGTGTCTTTAGTACAGTGACAGTGCATATTTCTAGCACTGATCACTAAAAAGTGTCAGTTAGTGTCCGAATGTCCACCACAATATTGCAGTCCCGCTATAAGTCATTGATTGGTGCCATTACTAGTAAAATAAACAAATACATAAATAAAAATATCCCATAGTTTGTAGACGCTATGGGCCAGATTCAGGTAGAATCGCCCTACGCTGCGGCGGCGTAACGTATTACATTTACGTTACACCGCCGCAAGTTTTCAGTGTAAGTGCTTGATTCACAAAGCACTTGCCTGTAAACTTGCGGCAGCGTAGCGTAAATCCGCCGGGTGCAAGCCCGCCTAATTCAAATGGGGCGGGGACCATTTAAATTAGGCGCGTTCCCGCGCCGAACGTACTGCGCATGCTCCGTCCCTAAAATTTCCCGACGTGCATTGCGCTAAATGACGTCGCAAGGGCGTCATTGGTTTCGACGTTAACATAAATGGCGTACAGCGCCATTCACGCACGACTTACGCAAACGACGTAAAATTTCAATGCGGGAACGACGGCCATACTTAACATTGGCTAGACCACCTAGAGGGCAGGTTTAGTTTTACGCCGCGTATCTCTACGGAAACAACGTAAATTTACAGCGACGGCAAAGCGGACGTTCGTGAATCGGCGTAACTAGTCATTTGCATATTCTATGCCGACCGCAATGGAATCGTCACCTAGCGGCCGGCCTAGAATTGCAGCCTATGATCCGACGGTGTAAGTCACTTACACCTGTCGGATCTTAGGGCTATCTATGCGTAGCCTGATTCTATGAATCAGGCGCATAGATACGACAATCGTATCTCTTTTGTGAATCCGGCCCACTATACTGTAATGGCTTAAGCTTGCTGTTCTTAGTTTTCTTTAGTCAATCAGCACTTATAAGTTCCATAAACATTTGTAATGTAAGATCAACATTTTAAGGGACTCAGCTTGATGGAAATAATTGTATCATTGTACATTAACTGCTAGCTGACCAGCCGCCGCAGACCGTCCTAGCTGTACGTCGCTTCCTTTAAACATCACAGCAGGCACCAGCAAGCGCGATGACCGCCAGGCACCCACGATCGCTCGTGATAGAGCGAGAGCACACACATCCCGGTTCTTTTGGGGGAAAGATCGTGTGTTCATACTAAGTATGAACACCGATCTCTCTCCTCCCCTAGTCAGTCTCATCCCCCCTACAATTAGAACGCAGTGAGAGAACATGGTTAACCCCTTGATCGCCCCCCTAGTATTAACCCCTTCCCTGCCAGTGACATTTATACAGTAATCAATGGCTTTTTCTTTAGCTCTGATCGCTGTATAAATGTCACTGGTCCCAAAATAGTGTAAAAATTGTCCGATCTGTCCGCTGCAAAAATTGAAGATTGCCGTCATTACTAGTAAAAAAAAAATGATAATAAAAATTACATAAAACTATCCCCTATTTTGTAGACGCTATACATTTTGCACAAACCAATCAATATACGCTTATTACGATTTTATTTACCAAAAAATATGTAAAAGAATACATATTGGGCTAAACTGAGGGAAAAAAAAATATTTTATTTTTTAAATTGGGATATTTATTATAGCAAAAACTACAAAATATTGTGTTTTGTCTTCAAAATTGTTGTATTTTTTTGTTTATAGTGCAAAAAATAAAAACCGCAGAGGTGGGAAAAAAGGACATAAATGTTGTTTGGGTACAATGTCGTACGACTGTGCAATTGTCAACTAAAGCGACGCAGTGCCGTATGGCAAAAAAATGGCCTGGTCAGGAAGGGGGCAAATCCTTCTGGGGCTAAAGTTGTTAAAGTGATTGTAAAGTCTTGTTTTTTTGTATAAAAATAACAAATATGTTATACTTACCTGCTCTGTTTCAGTGTTTTTGCACAAAGCAGCCTTGATCCTCCTCTACTCTGGTCTCTCTTTGGTGCTCTAGAGTGCCCCCACATCAAGCAGCTTGCTATGGGGGCACCCGAGCTGAGTCACAGCTCCGTGTGTCCATTCAGACACTGAGCTGTGGCCCGCCTTGCCCCCTTTCTCTTTTGATTGGCTGACTGACTTTAATTGACAGCAGCAGCTGCCAATGGTGCCACGCTGCTGTCTCAGACAATGAAGAGGGTAGCTGAGAAACTCCTGCAACATCATTGCATCTAGATGGACCTCAGTTAAGGATTGGGGGGGCTGAGTGGGGCTGCTGCACACAAAAGGCTTTTTTTATCTTAATGCATAAAATGCAATTCGATAAAAAAGCCTTCTGACTTTACCATCACTTTAAGATTATAAAAACCTAGGCCCAGATTCTCAACCGAGATACGACGGCGTATCTCCAGATACACCGTCGTATCTCTGCGTTGAGCCATCGTATCTATGCGACTGATTCCTAGAATCAGGTACGCATAGATACCCATTAGATCCGACAGGCTAAGTCTCTTACGCCGTCGGATCTTAAAGTGGAGGTTCACCCGGAAATAACAATTTTTAACCTTAGATTCCTGCTCATTTTGTCTAGGGGAATCGGCAAGTTTTTTTTAAATCGAAGCTGTACTTACCGTTTTAGAGAGCGATCTTCTCCGCCGCTTCCGGGTATAGGCTGCGGGACTGGGCGTTCCTATTTTGATTGAAAGTCTTCCGACAGGCTTCCAACGGTCACATCCATCGCGTCAAGATTTTCCGAAAGTAGCCGAACGTGGGTGCACAGGCGCAGTATAGAGCCTCTCCGACGTTCGGCTTCTTTCGGCTACTCGTGACGCAATGGATGCAACCGTTGGAAGCCTGTCGGAAGACTGTCAATCAAAATAGGAACGCCCAGTCCCGAAGACCATACCCGGAATCGGCGGAGAAGATCGCTCTCTAAAACGGTAAGTACAGCTTCGATTTAAAAAAAACTAGCCGATTCCCCTAGACAAAATGAGCATCAATCTAAGGGTAAAAAAAAAATTATGGGTGAACTCCCGCTTTAAGTGCATTTTTTTGGGCCGCTAGGTGGCGCTTCCTTCGAAATCCGCGTAGAGTATGCAAATTAGCTAGATACGCGAAATCCCGAACGTACGCGCGGCCAACGCAGTAAAGTTACGACGTTTACGTTAGGCTTTTCCCGGCGTATAGTTGCCCCTGCTATATGAGGCGCAGCCAATGTTAAGTATGGCCGTCGTTCCCGCGTTGAAATTTGAAAAAGTTACGTCGTTTGCGTAAGTCGTCCGTGAATGGGGCTGGACGAAACCAATGATGTACTTGCGACGTCATTTGGAACAATGCACACTGGGATATTTTACGGACGGCGCATGCGCAGTTCATTCGGCGCGGGGACGCGCTTCATTTAAATGATATACGCCCCCTACCCGCCGAATTTGAATTCCGCCGGGTGATTTACACTACGCCGCCGCAACTTACGGAGCAAGTGCTTTGAGAATACAGCACTTGCCCATATAAGTTGCGGAGGCGTAACGTAAATGAGATACGTTACGCCCGCACAATTTTGCGACGATCTATGTGAATCTGCCCCCTAGTTTATAATAAGGAGGAGTTGTGAAGGATTTGGAAGATAGTGCTTGAATTTATGATCTGGTCATATGCAATGTATAGTCTTTCTAAATGAAATTAATAATTGAATGTAATCCTGTAATGTAAATAATGCTTCCAGGTAAAGATAACCTATGGATTTTTAGTTTGGAAGTAAAATAGGGTGATATACATTTATCAGATAAAGTACAATCATTCTTGCCAGTAAATTATTATTTTGTCTGGGTCAAGTTTCAAATACTTTTTATCTTTAGTAGTGCTCCAATCTCCCTTGCTGTTTAGTAAAGATGGCAATACACGTTAAGATTGGTCTTGTTCAGCCTGTGAAAGATTGGTCTCGTTCAATGCTAAACAGAGTCAGATCATTTAGACAATCGGCACCCACAGAATACACGAACAGTGCTTGCATCTGATTGGATGCAGGTGCTGTAAAGCTTAGAATTGTTTGCCTGTCTCCTTTGACAAAAGTCGATTGAAAAATCATCTTTTATCTAGCTGGTTGGTGCTGACAGGGCCACCCACAGAACAAAATGTGGCCGATTCAGCAGGAAAGGGCTGAAATTTGATCTATTAACGCTTTTCATGGACTTTTCTTCATATTTTCATCATCGAATGTTACACAAATGTTAAAAAATCAGATCTTAGGAACTAAATAACGTATTCATCCATCCTTATGGATAATGTATTCATCCATCCATCTACTTTTCATAATTAAATTATAATCTACTATCTATGTATGATACTCTATGTTCTGGTGTAGGGAATCTTTTACACCTTGCCAGACATAAATTGTAGACATTTTTTTGATGAATGCTAATGTTATGTCACATCTTTACAACTGTAACTCATAACAAAGTACTTAGTAATTAGAATAACGCTGCGCAGATGTTACATGTTGTATTATTAAAGAGAGTATAATTTACATCAGTTTGGAAGACATTCTTGATCTGTCATTATCCTTGTAGTTGTAGAGTATTGTACCATGTTAGTCATCAATTAATGCACTTAGTTTGCAGTTTAAGTGACACGCTTTATTGGCTTTAATAACTTAAATTATTAACAATGTAAGTTTTTGGAAAGGGAAATGGGTTCTGAAGCAGATATATTTATACACAGAGTTACAAGAAAGAGCAATGAAATATTATTATAAAAAAAATGCAACTATTTTTCCTAACACATTTGAGTGGTAAAGGACATTGCCCTTGTTTCTTTAGTTCCAGGCTCTATTTTGAAAGCCAAAAGAGACATTCTGATATTTTTCCTGCAGGCAACTTGATCTGTTATCCCCTGTCATTGGTAAACTACACAAGCTCTGACTTCTTCGGAGTGGCTACAAGAACTTTAGCACATGAAAGAACTGAATTTATCCATGGTATATACTAAACATATTTCTCAAGTATTCAGGAACTATTAATTGACTGAACAAGGTACCTATCTGGTGGGAACATTGAACTACCCAACATGGGCTCCCTTGAAAGCCATAATAAAAATTGTACTGTTTAAAATCATAGTGAAAAATAAATGCTTGTCCTGATTTATGCCAAAGTCTAGAGTTTAGAATTTTTTTATAACTCATTCTGTGATTTAAATTTCTTCACTAGTACCATAATGCTTATATTATTTTTGCTTTGGCCTTTGCTATAGAAATGGGCAGCTATAGGAATATCCATTTAGTTTTGATTAATTGATTTTGATTATTAAACATTAATTTATCATGGATTATTGGTTGATGGAGGTCCTGATTCATCTCCCCTTGACTAAAGCCCTGTACACATGATCGGAAATTCCAACCGTGTGTATGCCCCATCAACATGTTCTCTTTAACTCCGATTTAATTCTGTCGGAATTCCGATGTGATTTTGGTCAAACAAAGGTCCGATCGTGTGTACAGGGCTTTAGAATAGTATAGGTACATTTGTAGATCTGCAGTAGAAAATTAAGTATTCTCTACTTCTACTGTAATTCTGGCACCGTTGCCTTATCAGTGCTGTGGAAATGAATGCAAGTTCCACATTTCATCTGCATACAGGGAGATGTTCCATTTAGTATTGGGCTGTTTAAGGCATTTCTCACAATAAACTTTCTTAGTTTTGGTGGTTGTTGATATACTATTAGAAGTGGTTCCAGGAGATATGTATCCTATGCACACTTCTTATGTTATCTAAGGGTGTATATTAAGGCCTCCTGGTTGATATCTTGGGACAACAAAACAATTAGGCCCGGATTCAAAAAGCACTTATGCCGACGTATATCAAGTTACGCAGACGTAAGTGCAAATGTGCGCCGTCGTATCTGTGCGCAAGACCCACAAACAGAGATGCGCCTAAAACCAGGCTACACCCCGCCCGTGTATCTTGCTTATGCCGGCATAGAGTAGGCGCACATTTAGGCTGGGAGCATGGTTCCGCTCCCATTAAATATTCATTCAAACATGCAAGTGAGGGAAATACGGCAAATTCACGAACCTCCGCGCGCCCGACGCAGGCTACGAGAGGTGCGCGTAAGTTTTACGTCCTGCGTAAAGTTAAGCCCCATAAAGGAGGTGTAACCCAGCAGCAGACATGCAAAGGTCTGCACCAGGGAACACAAGCCGACCAAGCCGGCGTATTTTACATTGGACGTGTGTCTGGCTGGGCGTAGGTTACGTTCATGGCATACGCAGTGATGCGGCGTATCTTAGGCAGTTGTTCTGACGTGGTTGTGAGCATGCGCACGGGGATGCATCCATGTGACGACGCATGCGCAGTTCGTTAAACGTACTTGTCTGGCTCTCAAACCATCATTTGCATGGGGTCACGCCTCATTTGCATGGGTTTACATGGGGCAAGCCCACTTCCACCTACGCCAGCCTGCACCTTCGAAACCTACGCCACGCTGAAGCAGCATTGGGAGCACTGGCTTCCTGAATTCCATGCTTGCCTCTCTGCGCTGCGTCGGCGTAGCGTACATTGGTTTGCGCTACGGCGGCGTAATGTGCGCCCGCTTTCTGTGAATCTGGGCCTTAGTGTCTATGTTGTAGAGAACAGGAAAGAAGCTTAGGTAGTTTAGCAACTGGGCAGGCCTGACACCACTCAGTTCACAAATATGCTGTGTTGTCAACCCACAACGGGACCTAAAAGCTGAGTGCATCTCCTGCAGGTCAGCAGGTAATTCTGTGTACTTGCAGAGTCTCTAAAGCAGGGGTGTCCAACCTCTGGCAACGCCCAGGTGCTGTCTATAGCTGCCCATAGACATGAGTGTCTGTGATTTGCTGTACTCCTGGTATAAGGCAGTACTTGCATAAATACGTAAAAAAATGTTAGTTAAAGTATAAAGTAAAGTAGGCAAGAAATAGAAAATGTTCTTGTTTTGCATATGATATGCCTGTTTTCTATATTCTATATATTACATCAGCATCATAGTATCCCTGAAATACAGCTGTGCACAGGCATTTATCTCTATGGATGGCTGTAGGCAGTACACAGTTTACAGCAATGTGCAGTCATTCATGTCTATGGGCAACTGTATGTACGCAGTACCCTGGTTTTCTGGGCAGGAAGCAGAAGAAGAGCAGGATTTATGGTGCACAAGCTCAGATGCCTATGTGTCATGTCCTTTCACCTTCCCAGAGACAAAGTAGAAGTAAGAGATCACTCAAAACTTAGGTCATATCTTTTCCTAGACACTTGTCACCAAAATACATTCCCTAGTTTGAAGATTTCCAAGTTTTCCCTTTCAATTTTCTACCTGAAACAAAAAATAAAGTTTTGGTTTTACATAAAGAAAATGCAATCAGCGCAAAATAAATTTCCAGATCCTATGCAAGCTGAACACTGAAGAATTTTCACAAAATTCAATGGCAATGGTAGAATATATGGTAAGTGCAGTGCAAAAAAAATAAACAATAATGCTAAAATGTTTAAAATTTTGTGAACAATATTCCCAAAGAGGTCCAAAGAGAAAGTCCAAAGAGATAATCCAAACAGGTGGTGAGCAACTGACTCCACAGGATCTATTCACCAGTGCTGATAGGGTTAACAGCTGTGACAAAACCCTCCACCTCTAGGCTCTCTAAACACTCTCGCCTCATGAAATTGACCCCTGAACGAACATGTTATCAATAAAGCAGATATCCGATATAGTATTCAAACGTTTGAAGGCACTTCCGTTCCGTTCCCTTAGATGTCAGCCAACCGCCAATTCATATATAAAAAGAGAGAATCTAAGTGCTCACCGTTGGATGATAATTTTTATTCAGTACGTGGTACATATACTACTCACATTTGAAGATAAAAAAGCCAGCATATAGAACAAACAATGATGATTCCATACAGCAGCAGCGGGTGACGTCAAGAAAAACTTCTTCCCCGAAAGTAATATCTCCTCCTAGACAGTTGTCACCAAAATACATTTCCTAATTTGAAGATTTCATAATTTTCCCTTTCAATTTTCCAGCTGAAACAAAAAATAACGTTTTGGTTTTACATATACTTTTATTACATTGTAATTAACCCTCTTAAAAATAGAATGGTATTTTCACTTTTTAGAGTTATTTTTCCCAATAGAAGAGAAGACTTTATTCTGCATGAACTGATTTTTAGAGGAGTAGTTTAATATAACATTAAGTGAGAATGAATGAATATAATGAAATGTTCAACAAGGCAAAGAGCTGATCTGAAATTTACATATGGTTGCAAATTGTGTTTTTTAAAGGCAATGGCTGCACAACTCGATTAGCTTTTCTGAATAGCACTTTTCTCAACTTCCTTAACTTCTTACTGCTTTAGAGTACTGTTAAATACAGGGTCCAAAAAAGATATAACTGTAATAATGGTGACAATTGTGTACTGTAATTTATAATGGAAGATCACTTTAAGTAGTTTGATTTTAGGGTAAAGTAGTATACAGAAAATCTTCAATTTGCAGTTAGATCCTGCAGATTCTATTTAGCTCACACAGGGTAAGTAATATTCAAACTGAACAGCTGATAATGGAAATCAACTACAGAATAAGCAAATCTGAGAGGATATTTTTCTCTGTGAAAAGATTATATACAGAAATCTACATAATACATAATTTAGAACTCTAAATAGAACAGTTTTGATACATTAACACATCTTTACAATTACTTATGTTGCTGTAAAATCCCTTTAATTATGTAAGAGGATGTTTAGCTTTAAAGTGATCCTGGATTTTTTCAGCAGCTTATTCTAGAATTTTCCTACGTTATAATAAGAATAGATTAGAAACGGTAAAATTATGTTTGCTAATGGGAAATGCATGAGTGGTCAAAATAAAGCGATTTAAGATGAATCGTAGTTCAGGAGAAAATAAAGTTTGGGAAAGATTCCAAAGTCAGAAATGGGAACAATTGATTGCATGAAATGATACACAGCTTATTGTCTTACAGGAAAACCTCTATGGCAATTTTATGATGGCTGGAGGATCGAATATCATAATATTAATAGATGCAAGAGTAATGATAACAGTGATGAACATCATTCGTAGGCACCTCTGCATCACCAGATCAATGGACCATACCAGACATTAAATGGGTTGACATTAGATCTGGAAGCAAATTATCTGATGGATATATAATGGGAGAGATTAATGGCAGGACTAGAAATAAATAGTACAATCTTCTCTTTCAGCTGTATTCTGATTGATTACAAGGCGTGTGTGGTGGTGCAGCAATATTCCTACGGTTAAACCTCTGCCATACAAAATTGGGAGTTTAATGTTCTCAAACTGAGACAGTGTGCTTTTTGCTGATGGGTGTTTGAAATACAAAACTGTAACTAGCTGATTCTTTTAGGGTGAACAAAAAATCGGATCTGGTTTTATACCTACTTTGCATGCAAATTAATATATTTATTTATATTTGCATATTAAAATATTAACAGGAACGGTTCCATTTCATATGAACGCTCTTCTAAATGTAATTTCATATAGGGCTTTCTGAGAGCTTTTAAACATTAACGTAGTACTAAACCCTTCTATCCTTTACAGCCAAGGAAGCTCTCATCTTAGGCCCAGAATCTCAAAGGGCTTACGACGGCGCAACGCAATGTGCGCCGTCGTAAGTCCTAATCTGGGCCGTCGTATCTATGCGACTGATTCTTAGAATTAGTTACGCATAGTTAACCATTAGATCCGACAGGCGTAAGGCTCTTACGCTGTCGGATCTTAAATGCAATTTTTTTTTTTCGCCGCTAGGTGTTGCCTCCGTCGTTTTCCAGATCGAGTATGCAAATTAGCAAAATACACGAATTCCCAAACGTACGACCGGCCGACGCAGTGAAGATGCGATGTTTACGTACGATTTGCGATACGTAAAGTTGCCCCTGCTATATGAGGGGCAACCAATGTTAAGTATGGCCGTCGTTCCCGCGTCGAAATTTAAAAATTTATGTTGTTTCCGTAAGTCGTCCGTGAATAGGGCTGGATGCCATTTACGTTAACGTCGAAACCAATGATGTCCTTGCGACGTCATTTAGCGCAATGCACATCATGAAATTTTAGGGGACGGCGCATTGCGCAGTACATTCGGCGCGGGAACGCGCCTAATTTAAATGATCCACGCCCCCTACCCGGATCATTTGAATTAGGCGGGGCTTGCGCCGGAGGATTTACGCTACGCCGCCGCAACTTTACAGGCAAGTGCTTTGTGAATCAAGCACTTGCCCGTAAAACTTGCGGCGGCGTAACATAAATTAGATACGTTATGCCGCCGCATTTTTAAGCCAGTCTACGAGAATCTGGCCCAAAGCCTCTAGTTGATCTGCAGTTGTCATGGTGCTGAACATGTGATTAGTTCTAAAAGCAGCTATTCTGACAGCAGCCAGTTGAGAGCGCAAGCAAATATGACAGTTATCATTCAAAGCACAAATGTGTAAAAAATATATATATATGCGCTTATCCAAAAACAATATATAGTTAAGGTGCTGCTGCTTAAAATAGCTTGAATACTTTAGCTAAAATAATGCGTGGAAAAGTTATAAGTAATCCAAATATAAAGTAAAAATATGGTGAATTCAAAGATTCAAAATCCTCAAGTGTCTATAAAAACTGTTAACACAAATAAATGACCATATATAAGGCTCCGTTCCCAGCTGATGCCTCGGATGGAGCAGCATTCCTTGACGTCACCATGTATCAGCCTGTAGGTATAATCCGCGGCTGTGTTACCACTGTAATTTTCACAGTTTTCTTGAATGTAAGTGCTACAAATATTGTAATAAATATACGTTTGAAGTACTACGCCATGGAGCCTCTTCCTTCCATTATCCTATGTATCTGAGACAACCCAGAGAAAGATGGTCCATGTCCACGAGAGATCCTTCATTTATTTTTTTTTTATTTTTTTTTATTTTTTTTTTATTTATTTTTTTACCACCTCAGCTTATTTCCAATATACTAGAGACCGACTCATGATCCGATGCTTCTTACGTCTCTATTTACGGTTTGCATCATGTGTGGTATATACTCTGTTCACTGTCTTTTTTTTTTTTTTTATATATATTTATATAAATATATTTTGATATTTGCACCCCCCCTCCCTCCCCTCATGACTCCCGGGAGTCTCCTGCCCGTCCTATGAATAAACAGTACCATAAACTAAGTATTGAGTAAAGAGGTTGACCTTTTTTATTCGGCCAAAGGTAAGGTAGAGATATGGAGAAAAGTAGGTCGGATGTGGCTAGGAGAGATGCGGGGGAGGAGAGAAGTGCATATGTCTTACTAAAAAGAAATGAGAGAGGAAGCAGAGAATGGCTAAATCCCCCCATAGTCATACCCTTACTCTCTCCGCATAGCTCCATGTTTTTTTATATTCCTTCCATTTTCCCCATTTCTCCCTATGTTCGGTACTCTTCTCCAGATATCCATCCCTTAGCTCCTCTAGTCTATATGTTTCCTCCACTGCATCTATCCAACTCCAAATATGTGGGCTTTCCGTCTCCTGCCACTTTTCAGGGATAAGTCTCTTGGCAGCGTTTAAAAGGTGGGGGAGTAGGGACTGCTTGTATTTTTTTACGCCTTCTTGGCTGCAATGGAAGAGGACGGCCCATGGGTCTTTCTTGATCTCCTCTCCCGTAATAATCTTTATTTGGCTCAATATTATGTCCCAATACGTTTGAATTTTAGGGCAATGCCACCATATATGGGCCATCGTTCCTCTTTCTAGGCAGCCCCTCCAGCAGTCTGCGGTATAACCTACTTTAAATTTATTTGCCTTATCAGGGGTAATATACCATCCTGAAAGGCACTTATAATTTACTTCAGCTGTTCGTGTATCTATCGCGGAAGTGTGAGTTAATTGAGTAATCCTTGAGACAGTATTTGCCCCCCTCATAAGCCCCAACTCTCTTTCCCATTTGTCTATAAAAGGTGCTTCACCCCGAGATCCCAATTTGACCAGTAACCCGTACAATTTAGTAATGGTGCCCCTAGAATTTGTAGATTTACAAATTTTCTCCAGTGAAGTCAGCTCCGCCTCCGTCCGTAATGGGCGGGGGAGGTGCCGCACAAAGTGAGTCAACTGGAGATAATGCCACCTATCCAGATTCCAACAATCCGTTTTGGCTTTCAAATCTCCATAGGTCATTATCTCTCCGTTTTTTATAATATCACCTAGGTGCACTGTGTTTCTCCTAATCCAGTTCCCCCCTATTTTTTTTTTTTTTGAGATCCTTCATTTAACCACTTAAGCCCCGAACCATTTTGCTGGTCAAAGACCAGGCAACTTTTTGCGATTCGTCACTGCGTCGCTTTAACTGACAATTGCGAGGTCGTGCGACATGGCTCCCAAACAAAATTGACGTCATTTTTTTCCCACAAACAAAGCTTTCTTTTGCTAGTATTTGATCACCTCTGCGGTTTTTATTTGTTGTACTATAAGCAAAAATAGAGCGACAATTTTGAAAAACTTCAATATTTTTTACTTTTTGCTATAATAAATATCCCCAAAACATATTTTTATATATATATATATATATATATATATATATATATATATATATATATATATATATTATATATATAAATGTTCTCAGTTTAGGCCGATATGTATTCTTCTTCATATTTTTGGTAAAAAAAAAACGCAATAAGCATTTATTGATTGGTTTGCGCAAAAGTTATAGCGTCTACAAAATAGGGGATAGTTTTATGGCATTTTTAATAATATTTTTTTTTCTAGTAATGGCGGTGATCAGCAAATTTTTATCGTGACTGAGACATTATGGCGGACACTTTTGACACATTTTTGGGATCATTGTAATTTTTACAGCTGTCATTGCTAAAAAAAATGCACTGATTACTGTGAAAATGACACTGGCAGCGAAGGGGTTAACCACTAGGTGGCACTGAAGGGGTTAAGTTTGCCTAGGGATGTGTTCTAGTTGTAGGGGGGTGGGCTATGTGTGACACGACAGGGATCACAGCTTCGGATTACAGGAAGCTGTGTACATTTTCCTGTCACTAGGAAGAGTGGGGAAATGCTTGTTTACATAGGAATTCCCCCCTTCTTCCTCACCGTGACACGATCGCGGGACCCGCGGTCGGAGTCACGGAGCTCACAGCGGGTGGACGTCCACAATGCCGCTTCTTAAAGGGGACGTATATATATAGTTCCTTGTGCCTGCTTGTGCCATTCTGCCAATGTATATCTGCGTGGGGCGGTCGGCATGTGGTTAAACAGCCCCATCCTCTCGGAGAGGAGCAGTGTTTGGAGGGATCCGAGAAGAGGATTATCCTTGTTGGCTGACAGTTGCATGATCGCATTTGATCTCTATAATTTGAGATCCAACTGTTCTGGTAAACAGCGCTGATTTTTAATGCGAGAGAAGCACTGAATAAACACTACGTTTATTAATTTGTACTCATATATGGTCATTCATTTGTGTTAACAGTTTTTATGGACACTTGATGATTTTGAATCCTTGAATTCACAATATTTTTACTTTATATTTAGATTGCATGCTTATAACGTTTCCACATCATTCAGAGAATGCCTTGCATGTAACAGTTAAAAGGGGTTGTAAACCCTTGTGTTTTTTCAGGTGCAAAAAACACAGTGCACTCTCTGCACCCCCCCGAGCCCCCGTTTTACTTACCTGAGCCCCAAATCTCCGTGGGCGCGATCCCGCGTTGCTTTCCCCCAGTTCATGTGGGCTCTTCATTGGATTATTGATAGCAGCGCAGCCATTGGCTCCCGCTGCTGTCAATCACATCCAATGACACGGCTGCCGGGGGGCGGGGCAGAGTCATACAATTGGCGCCTGTGGACGCCGATTGTATTGCACAGGAGCGTGCCCACAAGCTAACCCCCTTGGGAGAGTGCTTCCCAGAGGGGATTAGCTCTTTCAGGGAGGAGCCGAAGACAACTGACGAGGTACCCCAGAAGACGAGGATTGGGGCCACTCTGTGCAAAACGAACTTCACAGTGGAGGTAAGTATGGTATGTTTGTTATTTAAAAACAGTTTTTAACCTTTACAACCCCTTTAAATTGATGGATTTAGTTCTGTTTTTAACACCCTACTCCACCCTCTCCTGTTTATCCCTCAATAATGTGCTGAGGCAGAAATATGAGTGCTGGTAATTGCATGTAAGGATCAACTTTACCTGTAAAGTGAAAAATATCCTCCAGCACAATATACCAGCTCCCTAAGGCATATGATTGTTGTTTTGAATTCAACCAGCTTGCTAAATTAAATAAAAAAAATAACCTATTACCCCACCCACACATTCAATGTGGATGGGGGAATCACTTCCTCTGACCTATTGTTTGCTGCCAGCAGGGAGCCTTCACTGCTCGCAGAATACAATGATCGTGTTGCCTGCAATAGCCAGCGGCACTGATAATTCAGGAAAAGCCAGATGGGCTGGTTGTAATAAAGTTGATCGATAGATTGACTTGTGTACAACAAGCTAGGCCATACATCGATTGAAATTCTGCTAGTCCCAGCTGAATTTTGATCAACGTATGATTAAAATGATAACTTGTTCCAGGATTCAAGCAGTCTTCCCTATGGCCTAGGCAATTGACAGTTGATAGGCTTGCTCCTGTCTTCTGATCTACACTTTGTCTAAAGATGCAAAACAGGTTGTCTATGTATGATACATGGAGTCACTTATGAACGAGACAGGTGGTCAGTTAACAATAACTATTAATAACTATATTTTGCGTAAAGTGGTATTAAACCCAAAATCCAAAAATGTAATATATTGCAGCTTATCAATCATTAAATGTGATGGCTGCATTTGTTTTATTTTTTGGGGGGCTTTTTTCCTTCTGTTTTCACCTGGGGACCTGGCCAGTAACAAATAGAAAGGGGAGTGTTAGATGTACTAGCAGATTCAAATACACCAAAACATGTAATCCAAGCTCCATATGGCTCCTTTCACACGTGGCAGAATCCGTCCAAGGGGATCCACCCGCTTCCTATATGAGCAGGTGGATGAAAGGTCAGAGCAGACATGGACAAAACTCACTTTTTTTCTATGAGGTGGTCGGATGGAAATGGATGGAAATGGACTGCATGTCTGTTTCTATCCGATTGTCATCTGATTCACCGGATGGATGGCGATTGTATCCCTACCGATCTGTATTTAGCGGATCAGATACCGGTAGACAGTAGACACATGGCCGCTGACATCCACTGCCCTATAGAGAACTAATAGGTGGTTTGATCGGGTCCACTTGAAAAACAGACAGGCGGACCCGCTCGGTCCACTGGTGTAAAAGGGGCCTTATAATTTATAAGCAGTTACACCAAACATTTTGTTTTCTTTTTGGGAAAAAAAATGTACATAAATGAAAGCTGATCATTGTAAACACCCCTGCTAATCCTAAAAGGGATGTCTCATCTCTGCAACTGATACATTCTGCTGGAGAGACTTACTGGCTGAATCACCATATGAGTTATTACATATCTCCTGGAGACTAGAATGTTGTGTGGGCTTCTTTTGTACCTCCTGCCCAACACTTCTTAAGGTGAAGGTAGGTAGAATTTTTAACCCACAGTCCTCTTGATACAGGAACAGCACCAGAGCAGAGGATAGCAGAAGAGGTAGCATGAAGTTTAAAAACAGCTCTGTTTGGATTTAAAAATGTTACTTTTGGTTGGATAAAATGTTAAAATGTGATTAACATAATTGTGTCATAATTGTATGCAATTAAAATAAAAATGAGTTTCTTCTTTGAGTTTTTAAACAATAAGTGCTCTCCCTAGACAGGTACAGTACAGCAAGACGCGCTGACCCTATTAACTTATAAAATAGGCGCTAGCACGCATTCGTCTGAAAGCATTATTTTACACAGCATGACTCCCTTTTTCACAGGATCGCAATTAAGTAACACTATTATCAGTAATGACCAAGCAATGGGCAGTAAATCCTCCTCTCAATTATTTCAAGTAAAGGGGGCCTACAAGCCTTAGGTTGGACATATGGAACAACATTTGTAAGCTTCAAGGGAAATAAAGTAACATCATTTAGATCACTTGAAAATTATAAAAATTTGCATGATATTGCATGGAAAATGTGCAGATAGTAAACTAACTAGCCTAATCATTATTCTTCACTGAGCCGACAATGACCGATTTAATTATGTTATTTCCAATGTTATGTGCACTTTGGGATTATGATACAAGTGTTAATCTGCATTGCCTATAATTAAATGCTGTATGTGTATATTTATTTTAGAAACAGAGTTAATAACTAGTATATTCTATGATTATATCACGCATTTTGCAGACAAAAGTTTAAGAAAAAAATGATCCCAACATAATTATGACTGATTGCTTTGGTGTATGTTACCCAAATAAGGTGAATCAAAGCTTTAACACTACTCTGTGAATTTACAGTTACATTACTTAGTTCATGGAGGGTAACATCCAACATTACTGTACAAGTCTGTTTAATTACAGTATCAATCTGTGTAAACATACTTTTTAAAGTTAAAGCGGAGGTTCACCGGTAATATGCTCTTTTTACCCTTAGGCCCCATACACACGATAGAATTTATCCGCGAATACGGTCCAGCGGACCGTTTCCGCGGATAAATCCTCTCGTGGATTTCGGAGGATTTTCATGCGATGGTGTGTACTCACCATCGCATTGAAATCCGCGCCGAAATCCTCTTGCGATGACGTGTCGCGCCGTCGCCGCGATTATGACGCGGCGACGTGCGCGACGCTGTCATAGAAGGAATTCCACGCATGCGTCAAATCATTACGACGCATGCGGGGGATCCCTTCGGACGGATGGATTCGGTGAGTCTGTACAGACCAGCGGATCCATCCGTTGGGATGGATTCCAGCAGATGGATTTGTTCTGCATGTCAGCGAATATCCGATCTGCTGGAATCCATCCCAGGGGAGATATATCCGCGGATAAAGATCCCCTGGCGTGTACACACCATAGGATCTATCCGCTGAAACCCATTTGCTGGGATTTATCTGCGGATGGATTCTATGGTGTGTATGGGGCCTTAGATGCATGCTCATTTAGTCTAGGGGAATCGGCTAGTTGTTTTAAAATCCGAGCATTACTTACCGTTGTAGAGGGCGATCTTCTCCGCCACTTCCGGGTATGGGTCTTCAAGACTGGGCATTCCTTCTTTATTGACAGTCTTCCGACAGGCTTCCGACGGTCGCATCCATCACGTCACGATTTTCCGAAAGTAGCCGAACGTCGGTGCGCAGGCGCAGTATAGAGCCGCACCGACGTTCGGCTTCTTTCGGCTACTCGTGACGCGGTGGATGCGACCGTCGGAAGCCTTTCGGAAGCCTGTCGGAAGACTGTCAATCAAGAAGGAACGCCCACTCCCGAAGACCCATACCCGGAAGTGGCGGAGAAGATCGCCCTCTACAACGGTAAGTAATGCTCGGATTTTAAAACAACTAGCCGATTCCCCTAGACTAAATGAGCATGCATCTAAGGGTATCAAAGGTTAAAAAAACATTTATGGGAGAACCCCCTCTTTAAGGATAACATGTTGGCTTATCTAATAAGGTAATAAACAAAAACCAAAAGGTTGACGCTGCGCTAAATTAAATATTGAATTATAAATGTAAATAGCTGCTAGCACTAAATTGTGTACAACAACTTGGTAACATAAAAAAGAAAAAAACAGTGCAGCGCTAGTGAGTGATATTGTGCTCATATAAATTAATAATAAATTAAGTCCATTAGCGACGAAACGATCGTAGGGTGCCGTGACGTCATCGCGTTCCGTCCTGAACGCCGGCTGTGTTTTCCTGACCGAGTAGCGAGAAGCATCGGAACAAGAGATCGGAGACGTTTTGCTATCCATGCTGTATTTATATTGCCTAATTGTAAGTGCAATTTTTATTAAACCCTCTTTTATTTTTAAACGTTATACGCTATGAGAGGTCCTTCTTCTCTTTTTTTTTGGTTTATGACTCTTCGGATTGTATGCTGAGCTATACCGTGGTTATCTTGACGGCTAAGGTATTGGGAGACCAGACTTCCCACAGGCCCTATTAGACTGATGCAAAACAGTCTTTTCATCTGGTAAGCAGGCAATCTTATCCTTCCTCACGGGTGTATTGGTGACAGCTTACCTCACATCAATCAAGAGTCTTTCACATTGTCTGCACAATCCACTTCTCTTTCACAAGGAAAATTACTGGATAGAGTCATATGAACTTTGTTTCGTGGCTTTTTAAGACTTTTTCTTCATATATCCATCTGCATTTTTATGTTTTTTCCTATTCTGGCTATATTTTCAGTTTATTCCAGAATGACTTTTTTTGTTTATTATTAATTTATATGAGCACAATATCACTCACTAGCGCTGCACTGTTTTTTTCTTTTTCTTTTTCTTTTTTATCTAATAAGGTAGCAGCTTAATTATTCTGACTGCCTGAATGGACTACAAAACTCAACATGAACATTGGCCACCATTACCGACTGCTTTTTGCCTCGTGATGTAAAACTGGTTGTAAATCTTTGTTTTTACCATCCACGCAAATGAGGTGGATGAAGGAATCCCCTCCGATGGGACATTGTTTTCTGACAGTTGCACCCGCTGCTCTCAAAATACACTGATCAGCAGTTGAAGCCAATTGGCTGCAGCTGCTGATCGGCAAACGTTATCCAGCATGTTCCTTTAACAGAAGTCAATCAAGCGATCAACTTCTGTTGCATTGGGATACATTGATCGGAATTCAGCTGGTCTCTGCTGAACCAACTGAATATTGATCAGTGTATAGTCAGCTTAACCATCTGGCTTTCACATTGAGTCACTTACCTAGAACAATGAGGAAGACAAATAATTTTGATATGTCTCTGTAACGACACCCCGAGTATGAAAGTCGTTTAGGATATTCCATTCCTGAACACAGCTACCAGATGCTCCAATCAGCCGAACAAGAAACCCATATGAATAATTCTCCCCCAAATACGAGACAAAGCTCCGTGTTGAGGTTCAAGCAGGAATCACACAATCTTAATTAAAAGACTACAGGCTCATATACAGTAAAAGAGGAAGTGCATACATATCCTGCTCATATTACTCTGAAAATACACTTGTGACCAGACCTAATTAACATGAGCTAATTAACTAATCACTTTAAGCAGCCAAGATGACTCAGAGACATGACCTTTAGGTTAGACTTGCCGTCTTGTAGCTCAGAAGACACAATCAACATTATCACCAATCAACACAGAACTCCTTCACACAATTACAGGGTCAATTCGCACAAGCCAAAATGAAAGACCCTTAGAAGTTATCCTAGACTCATTTACATTATAACAGACAACAGACAGACAGGTGGCTGGAGTTGAACACATCAGCCTCTTTCAATTAACATGTTGAGTTCAGAATCAAACAAATCAAGAATAGTCTTTACATATATCCTGGGAGATATTGTGGATAAATATTACTGTCCCATTTTAAGTATTCCAAGATATATTTTCTCAGTCACTCAATGCCCCTAATGGACATAGGGTGATTTAGACATAAGAGGTGCATGGGGAGCTGAAGAAAGGGTATCCCATACTTTCTAAGGGATTCTGGGTTACATGGGCCCTCCCGTTACAGTCTCTGACTTTTTTTCCATCTGTTTCAACCTTGCGGGCTGAACAAAAAAAAAATTAAGAGCTTGAGATGAGATCCTGTACTAACAATCTAATGTTAGTATAGTGATCTCCCTGTTGAGCTATTGTGTTCTGACAGGGTGGACAACCCCACCTGCCAGAACACACTGGTCAGCGATCTTAGCTGTTGGCTGAGAATGTGGATCTGATGCTGATCTTCAGGCCTTTTTCAGTCATGCCCCTTCGACATAAGCCAGACATTCAGCCGGCTTCTGTTGGATTGGCTGCCGTACACAGGGGCTGAACATTTCTATTAAACTGGCCGATGCCATCAGTGTGTATGGGGCTTTACTCTGTCTGGGTCAGTGACTGAGAGTGTACCAATGCCAGTGGATCAACATAACAGATAGGAAACTGAATGCAGAATAAAAATCAACTCTGGAGGAATGCAAATCTATAAAATGTATTGCACTGATTTGTTGCACAACAATTTGTGATGATGCTATGATATTATGTTTAGTATTTTCCATATCATTTTCATGGAGCAGCAGTCATCTCATTCATCCTATAAGGTATTTGCAGTTGCAGTTCATTCCTTACAATTTTTTTCTTAGCACATGTATTTGAAAAGGTGTGCTACTGTTCTCTATCCACCTTTCACCTTGGCCACAAGTCACTGTGGCATACTTTGTATGCTGCACTTTTAGCCAATAGGAAATTATTCCGACCATGAAAAAGGTGGTTGGTTGTGTTTGTCTCCCAGACCAAAAATTCTCAGTCTTCCCCTGAATAGCTCCATATGATTTGGGACAATTCGACCTTAAAGCGTTTATTTTATTTTATTATTTTCCTTTATTTATATAGCCTTGTGGCTATTAACAGAGTGTATTAAGTTATTCACATTAGGTCCTATCCAATAAAGGACCCCACAATCCAATGTCCCTAGCAAACATTAGACTAGCAAACACTAGGAACAGTTTGGGTGGAAACCAGTTCACCTTCCAGTTAGTTTTTGGACTAGGGGAGGAAACCAGGGCATGGGAATTAAACCCATGCAGACATGAAATGAACCTACTAGCTGCTTGTAGTTATTGTCCCTTGTAGTGCTAACCATTTGGCAGCAGTGTTGCTATTATAATCTTTGTCAGCCTGAAGCCTTCCTCTCCCCCTTCTTCATCTTGTTGCTGTACAGCTACATCCTGATCCTTTTATATTTTTTAGTGAGAAAAACAATTGACTATTACATAATGAATAAATTAGTTGTGAAAAAACACGTATATAACAAATGTTATAATTCCTTTCTTAGACACAAGCTTAATAGAGTGCCATTAATATGTGTGTTTGTGGCCATAAGTTGTAGTAATAATCAACTTGCAACCTATTCTTTGACAGCCTGCCAATAATGTATTCAGCTTTGGTCATTTTATAAAAGAATCTGTGGCTGAATTCATATGCATGCATTATGCTGTCCTTAGAAGATAATGATACATCTTATTAAACGCAATACAAATAATAATGTCAGTTTTGCATTTAGATGGAATAATTCAATTAGTTATTTATATTAAAGCTGGGAAACAATAAGACTTCCAGTGACCACATTCTAAACTAGGCACCAATTCAACTGAGGCAGTGCATCACCAAGTTATCACAATCTGCAACAGTTTTCAGATCAATATTTTTATTACATTTTATCTATTTTTACAATACTAATTGGACTTGAACCTGTATCTGTGTAATCCTCCAGGATTGTACAGTACAGTAGGCAGTAAAAGGCTAAAGGCTAAATTGCACCTCCTCTCAACCTCCCCCAGCCCCCCTTATAGTATTTACCTGAGCCCGATCTTGATCCAGCGATGTGCACAAGAGCAGCAGCTCTTTCGGTTCTCTCCCCCTCATTGGCTCAGAGACAGCAGTGGTAGCCATTGGCTACTACTGCGGTCAAACATAGCCAGTGAGGAAGGCATGCTGGGCAGGGCCAAGCAAGCCCACATGAGTGCACCCCATAGCAAGCAGCTTGCTATGGTGGCCACTCAGCTGGGGTCATGAGCCAGGAGTGCCAGTGGGGCGACCCGAGAAGAGAAGGATCGGTGGTGCTCTGTGCAAAACCACTGCATAGAGCAGGTGTGTATAACATGTTTGTTATTTAAAAATATATATATATATGTTTACAATCACTTTAAGCACTATGTGTAGCTAATATAGCCCTGTAAATGAACTATTTTCAGTAAAAAAAAATTATTACTGTTTTTAGTATCTCTTTGCTACTAATTATAAGGTTACACATTTATGATAAGCAAGTAAGTCTGAGCCAATAAAGACGTTTCCAATATACATTTGGAGTTATCCCAACTCTGCCCTAGCATAAGGTGTGCTGTCAGTTAAAGGCTTAAGTTCACCCTCCAGTAAAAAAATATAAAATATGCATATTTTGCAGGTAAATAAATGTGCACCCATTATTTCATTACGCAGGGGCATGCAAAGTATTGCTTCCATAATTAGTGAATCTCAGGTGCAATGTCAGGCTCCTGCAGACTCTGGGCCAAATCCTCAAAAGAGATACGACGGCGTATCTACTGTTACGCCGTCATATCCCTGTTTCTAACTATGGAACTGATCCACAGAATCAGTTTTCCATAGTTAGGCAGAAGATCCGGCGTGTGTAAGGGACTTACACTGCCGGATCTTAGGATGCAGTACCGTAACGTAATTTCGCGCTATGCACGTCGGGAAAATTACGCCACGAGCATGCGCAGTACGGCCGGCGCGGGAGCGCGAATCATTTAAATGGGAATCGCCCCCATTTGAAGAGGAACGCCTTGCGCCGGCGGAATTTAAGTTACACCGCTGCAAATTCCCAGGTAAGTGCTTTGTGGATAGGGGCACTAACTTAGGAAATTTGCGGCGGTGTAACTTAAATGGAAAAAGTTACGCCGCCTGGCTGAGGATTTGGCCCTCTTTCTCCAGCTTTCTACCACTACCTCCATATTGGCAAACTGGAGGAAGCTTCAATGGACCATAAGTGATTGGCGCAATTCATAGTCCATTGAGAACTACAAGTCATCTATCCCAGTGGCAGACGGGACTTGTAGTTCATTCGTTCACAGATCACTTTGCCCACACATCCATGTGATTTTACATGTGACAGCAGCTGTGGGGAATGGGGACCCCCACTCACTGTCTTGAGTGGGGGGGAGTTCAGGGGGTGAGGCTGTTCAGTCCTAAGCAACAGGTTACACCCTAAATATGCCCTAAAAGTTCACCCTATCCTTTAAAGCAGGGGTCTCCAAACTTTTTAAACAAAGGGCCAGTTTATTGTCCTTTAGACTTTATGAGGGCCGGATTGTGGCCAGCAGGGGCAATTTTTTTTTGGCATCATTGAAAATAAATATGGCCTCAGGATTGGTGGTCAATAGGAGGGGTAGTGCCACTATTAATAGGAGGAATAGTATCCCATCATTGGTATCAGTGAGAAAGAGTGCCCCATTGTAGCTGTCAGTTGGAGGAATAGTGCCCCAAGGGCCGGATAGAAGCTAGCAAAGGGCCACATCTGGCCCTCGGGCCGCAGTTTGGAGACCCCTGCTTTAAATTGATGTAAAGTGCATGAAAGACATGTCAATGCTGGGGACTAGGTCTGCATACTAGTAGTACTATTTTTTTTTTTTACAAAGACAAGGGCTAAAATGTATTATCCTTTTGCATTTTTCAAATTCGTTGGAAAACATTACTTTTTTAATTGGGTTGGAAGTCTTCTTTAATAAATATATTCACTTATGTCACTGTAAATATATATATTCAATGAGCAAGGTCACCTAAGGTCACGTTCTCTGATTTCCTGCAAGCCCTGCAGCTTTAAAAAAGGAGTTAACAAACTGTTTGTTTCCAAAGCAGTCTGTAACCGCCTGAGAGATGCCTAGAAGACAACCAAGTTAATTGTATTCCGTCAATATTCCAGGAAGTGTCAGCTGTGTCAGATTTAAAGTTGGACCTTTACGAGGGGGGGGTAAAAATGCTCGCGTCCATTATTCAATCTGGCTGAATGAGGTTTCAGTTTTAATATCTCTTGAAATGGCCGGAGCCTGCAATGTTCTGATTGAAGCCATTTTAAAAACATGACAACATCCTCAGGACAATGCGCATATAATATAATGGAGCTGAAATGCATTAAGTAAAAGATGCAGAAGGCCTGGAAAGAGGCAATTAAGGCATTTCAGAGAGGCAACGCTAGGGCGCTATGTGAAATCTTATATGAATATAAGCAGAAGCTAAATGAAAACAGATGATTTAGTTGATATATTCATCTAATCAATTAAATTCATGGTTGTCTGTATTCTCCCATAGCTGTAGATAGGAAAAGGAATTTACTCCTACATCTGTTGAAGAACATTAATGCATGTGCTCCTGCTGATATCCTGCACCAAGAACAGATTGTCAAAATAAACGGAGGTTGCTTGACAGCTCTGTTAAATTAATGTTTTATCGGGTCATTTTAAACATCACCATTTGGTGCTGCAGGCTCGTTTCTTGCTGATGATAGTGTCTGAATTGTACCAAGCTAATGCTTCTATTTAAAGGGGGAACACCATAAGACATGGCTTTTCAAGTAGCATTACTAATAACAAATTGAAATAAATCTGTCAATAACATTATATATGGAATTGAGCTTATCTCTGGGCACACATGGAGAGCAATGAGGAACTGGCCAAAAATAATTGCAGCCAAGCTAATTGACTTTTCTCCCAATTTCAGTTCCCAGGATTATCTGTTGTAATCCGTTGTACCCTATATGCTATCCTATTTTTGAACAAATGTGTTGAAATAGCGAGTATCAGATGACAGTCAAAGTCTACTGGGCTTTTAAGGCACAGTCAAAGTATTATCACAAAGTAAAGTGACCAGCAAAAGTTTGCGAGATGACAGTTTACTGTAGGATAATTAGTACTCATTAAAAACATCTTTGAATACAATGTCAAATGAAATTAGTGTAATGACCTGAATCTGTCAGCCTTGTGTAATCCTATGTACAGCATCACTGAAGGAATGCAGCCAGCACTATGAGCTCATCAGGGTTTTCTTCATGCACATGTGCTCACAGTGAACATGCTAACAGGAGGTGAAAGGGGAGTGGGCAAATGACCTGCTGCTACTGTATTGTCCATTTACATAGTTGAGGTTGTGTTTTGACCAGGGGTCAAGTCCTGGGGAAAAAAGTGTGGGAACTCCCACCCAAGATCCACTCCCCCACCAAAAAAGAAAAATGATACGCTCATATGCATAATTACTAAATTTTTTAAAAACCTTAAGTTCTTTCTAAATCCTGCGATAACTCGCGGCAGACCTCCGCAATGTCTCCTGGGAACAATGACAAAAGCTCCCAGGAGACATTGCGGCATCGAGGAAGTGACGGAATACCTGCACACTACCTGATGAATCCATATACAGGAAGTGGCCAGTAGCATAAAGGATTACTAAGGTTCACCTGCCCCTGACAGTGACTTGAGCTCGAGCTGGGCATCACCGCTTAGTAAAGGATTGGCTGGGGTGGCTTTGGTGCTCTTGGCTGCTCTAGACCTGCAAAGGGAACTGCGTTCCTGCTGTGAAAAAAGTGCAGGGACTCCGTTCCCACGCGTTTCCACAGGACTTGAGCCCTGGTTTTGACCCAGTGGGTAAGTTGTACTGTATGGCAGGTGGTGTTGGATCTCAAAACAGGCTGCACAGAATTATAAATCCTTCAGCAGTAAAACAGTTTATTATATATGGATTTTTACTACGGTATGTAATTGGATGCTTATCTGGTGCTCAGCTATATGGCTACATGGTTTTAATCACTGTGGTCACTCTACTATCTTGCAGCTGCTAGAAATAGATGACTGGAATTTTAACCATAGACAGAAAAAAAAAAAACCTTCTATGAACCCTAATGGCCATCTTGAACACAGCAGTACCTTGGCAAAGGAGGGCATGACCATACAAATTCTATTTTAAGAAGTGATGGTAAAAAAAAAAATGTGGGGCTGATTTACCAAAAGCAAATTGTCTGTGCACTGCAAGTGCAGTTGTTCTAGATTTGAGGGGGACATGCAAGAAAAATGAAAAAAATAGAATTTTTGCTTGCACATAATTAGGATGAAAGAAATCAGAAGTGTTTCCCTAATTTCTGAGCTTCCCCTCAGATCTAGCGCATACAAGACACAGATGATTGAGTTTGGGGTGGAGGAACTTGACAGGCCTGCACAGAGTCCTGGCCTCATCCCTGTGGGATGAATTAGAGTGGAGACTGCGAGCCAGGCCTTCCCATCCAACATCAGTGCCTGATCTCACAAATACTTCTGGAAGAATGGTCAACTATTCCCATAGACACACTCCTAAACCTCGTTGACAGCCTTCCCTAAGAATTCGAAGCTGTTAAAGCTGCAAAGGGAGGGCCAACTCAATGTTAAACCCTGCGGACTAAGTCTGGGATGCCATTAAAGTTCATGTGCAGGTGTCCCAATACTTTTGGTAATACAGTGTCTGTTATACACTGCTATACAAACAGTAGTTCATCCAATACATCAAAATCAGGCCACTGAAGATTTATAAAGCCTTCTCTGCTCATTGCAGCAGAGAGAACTCAGTGACTGAAGAAGAGCCCATCATGTGACTTGTGGTGACTTGTGGTGACTTGTGGTACATGACCAGGCTCTCCTCCCAGCTTTTTTTTAAACCACGTTATTAATTCCTGTACGCCACCATCTTCAGAGTGCCAGTGCTAGTGGAGAGCAGAGCACATTTGTAAAACACTTGGATGGGTTTTTTTTTGTTTTTTTTACAGCAGTGATGTCACCGTACCATTGCTTTTTAAATAAGACATCGCCCCATCTAGCACTTATTCTGCCCAGCTGTGGATTGTCCATCTATTCCATGTTCCCCATCTGATATGTCCTCAACATCCAAATTTAGAGTTAAAAACGCCAAACGCTTTTCCCACTTTACTACAATTAGGGATATAGGAGCAATGTATCCTCACAACTGTCAGAAATCAGTAGCAGGGATGGCCAAATCTTCAAAGCTAAACTAGGAATTAGATACCAGACTATATTAGAGTAAACTGTTTACTAGCAGGGCCACTGATAGGCCAGTACAACTTGCCTAAATTAATGAATGCAGAAAAAAAATTGAATGAATTAATGAATGCAGAAAAAAAAATTCCTCCAGCTATGACCGATCATCAACCTTCAACCCCCGAACCTCAATCCCCCCCCCCCCCCAGCACCAAGCTCCCATCAGCCAGCATGGCAGGGATGGACCACATGGCAGGGAGGGACCTCTTTTTCTATTTCAGATGCATCATGCGCATATCTGTTCCACGCCCACTCCTCCTGCTGGCCTGCATGTTGCCTTCCCTGGTGCCACGGAGTGATTTCTCTCCCTCCGCTCATGGCGCTCTACTATGTTCTCCACTCAGGCGGAGAGAAGAAGAAGTGAGTCGAACAACAGTGGTGGCAGAAGAAGGAAGCAGCTGACATCTGACTGTGATTGTTTGTGACACTGACTGACACTCCAGGCAGCAGCAGCAGAATCAGAGAGGAAGTGACTCGTAGGGTCCAGCTAGGCTAACAGAAGTGTGTGCTTTCTTGGTGGGGGGGGGTTGAGGGTGATGATTCAAGATCTTCTATATCACTGTATTTGTCTGCAGCAGCATCTATACATCATGGCATTGGCAGCATGGCATGGGCGGCAGTGCCACCCATAGCTCCAATGCCATAATGTGCTTCAGACAGTGCCGCCCATGCCATGTCGCCAATGCCATAATGTACTCCAGACAGTGCCACCCATGCCACCAATGCTATAATGTGCTGCAGACAGTGCTGCCCATGCTGCCTATGCCATAACACATGTGCTGCCTGCAGAGACAGTGGCACCCATGCCGCCAATGGCATAATGCCATTGGCGACATAGGTGGCACTGTCTTCAGCACATTATGGCATTGGTGGCATGGGTGGCACTATTTGCAGCACATTATGGCATTGGCGACATGGGTGCAACTGTCTGCATTACATTATGGCATTGGCATGTCCTGCCGTCAAGTCACTGATCGCCACCATTACTAGTATAAAAAAAAAATAGTTTGTAAACGCAATAACTTTTGTGCAAACCAATCAATATACACTTTTTGGGATTTTTTTTACCAAAAATATGTTGCAGAATACATATTGGCCTAAACTATTGAAGAAATTATTTTTTTTACATTTTTTTATTGGATATGGACACTTGTAGACAATCCTGCACTTTGTTTGAAAGCGGGGTCTGGGGAGGGGCCAGGGGCAGGACCAGGAGTGTGGCTGAAGGGGGACCCAGTCAGTTAGGCTTACGGGGCCCCATGATTTCTATCAGCAGCCCTGTTTACTAGTAATACAAAGGACATCCAAACACCAAACAGGAGACACAGCACACGTGAAGGGAACCATAACTATATAAACAAAATCCCTAACTAGCAAACTAGCTAAGTAACAGGAAGTCTAACCAACAAACTGACTATATACAGTATGTACAAAAATGGGGAATACGGATAAACAGGATAATACCAGAGATGCAAGGAGGAGGGGGGATCCAGGAGCAGGGTCAAAAAAAGAAAAGAGGCACTGGGGTTCAGGGTGCAGGGCAGGAGAACGATCAGAATCTAGGCTCAAGATAGGTGGCAAGCAGTATCTGGAAGCAAAGCAAAACACTGAAGAGAAGTGTAATACTAGAGGAGGGAGTAAATACCCTGTCAGCAGCCAGCATCAGGTGGAGACTGATTACTGGAATCTGCTGGTTTCTGGCAGACACCTGCTGGTGGATACCAGAACGGCAACCTCCCACTCTGGGAAGAACAGTGCCACCAGCATTAATTTTAGAAAACATAGTAAAACCTTTGGGGCAGATCCACAAAGGAAGTACGCCAGGGTATCTACTGATACGCCGGCGTACTTTCAAATTTCCCGCATCGTATCTTTGGTTTAAATCCTCAAACCAACATACGACGGCAACTGGGTTAGATCCGACAGGCGTACGGCTTCGTACGCCTTCGGATCTTAGATGCAATACTTCGGTGTCCGCTGGGTGGCGTTCACGTCGTTTTCCGCGTCAGGTATGCAAATTAGCTATTTCCGACGATCCACGAACGTACGCACGGCCGTCGCATTCTCTTACGGCGTCTCTAGTCGGCTTTTTCCGGCGTATAGTTAAAGCTGGTATTTTGTTGCGTATAGTTAGACTTGCCATGTTAAGTATGGCCGTCGTTCCCGCGTTTATTTTGAATTTTTTTTTTTTCGTAAGTCGTCCGTGAATCGGGATAGACGTAATTCACGTCTATGTTAAAAAAAAATGACATCCTTGCGACATCATTTAGCGCAATGCACAGCAGGAAATTTAGGGATGGCGCATGCGCAGTTCATTAGGCGCGGGGACGCGCTTCATTTAAATGAAACACGCTCCCTAATCTCCGATTTGAATTACGCGCCGTTACGCCGCCAGAGATAGACTACGCCGACTACGGTGCAAATTCTTTCAGGATTCGAACCGAGGACAAGTAAGTCACGGCGGCGTAGCGTATCTCAGATACGCTGCGCCGGGGCAGATCTTTGTGGAACTGCCCCTTTGTGTTTAAATTACAAGTCACTTTTCAAGCATGTAAATATGAGAATTAGGTTTAGCATCTTTGTAAAATTAATAACCAAAACAGCAAAAACCTACTACCTTGTGTTATATCTGTGCAATAAGTGCAAAAAAATGCCTTTGTCAGAAATTCAGAGCTTTTTTGTGTCCTATGAACTCTTTCTGCTATATTTCGCCGTGTCATTGTCACTGCGTCGTAACCGCGTCGTCTGTCCGCGGGAAATTTGGTCTGATGGTGTGTACAGCCATCAGACCAAATGATCCCAGCGGACATGTCCGATGAAAACGGTCCGCGGACCATTTTCATCGGACAGATCCGCTCGTCTGTACAAGGCCTAAGGGAATCAGTGTAAAAAAATAATGAATGAAAAAGAAAAAGAAAAGAGAAAGGGGGAAGGCAAGAACAAGTGCTGGGAAAATAGGAAAAAGTAATAGTGAGCGGATGAAGATGGGAATACAAAGAGGGGGAGGGGACTAGACAGGCAGGTAAAAAAAAAAAAAAGGGCAAGTGAATAAAGTGAAAGCAAAAAAGAAAAAGGAAAACTTGAGGTGAGAATGAATGGAACAGGAAAGGGAAGTGTGAGGAAGGAGAGAAGTGTGGGAGATGACTAAAATAAATAGGAAATATAGGAAGAATGAGATTTGTGAAAATGTGTGTATGTGGGGTGTGAATGAAAAAAATGTGCAAGGGAGTGAAACAAAAAAATCTTGTGAGGAAAGGGAAAAAGAGGAAGGGAAAAGAGGAGCAGGTGCTGGGAAAAATAAGTATTAAAAAGACTGAGTGAACTAAAGGGGAAAAAAGGGGACTGAAAAAAAAGTGGGAGTGAAACAGTTTTGTTTGCAGTGAGAATAATAAGTCCTGACATAAAATGCAAGCATGTGTCTACCTTCTATATGGCAGTAATTGATAAGAACGCACAGCAGAATGCTCTGCTGCCACTTTCACACTGACTTTCCATGGGATTTAGTGTATGGTACAGATGTACTGTATATGCAAAGAATGACATATTTTCACAGACTGTCAAAGATCTTCTCAGATCTAAGACAGCCAGTCACCCACATTGTTACTCATCAGTCTCTCCAGCGTGCTTCTAGGACTTACAACCTAATACACTGCAGAGATGGAAAATCACATGAAAGGGGAAGATTGTGACAAATACGGTCTGCAAGCATTCTAAATGAAGTGTTCAGAAGCAACAAAAAATGCTTTCACAGGACACTTACATCACAAGCAAAGCATGTCACTGAAAGAGTCTGGCCTTTCCTGTTCTGATAACACGGTACATCTTCATTCTCAGAGATTGTGGGGAAAAAAGACAGAACTGAGCTTTCATAAGTCTAGTAAGGTAAACTATTTTTTTTTTAACAATTATTTGTTCCTTCCAAAATAAATATTGCTGAATAGTATGCTCTGAATGCCTTTTCTGGAGGGGACAGAGCACAAGCTTATTTATTTTTTATAACTAAGGTGTATAACTGAGGCATAGAACAAAGGAAGGTTGAACTCCTTTCACCTAAAGCCCAATAGCTGCATAATATTTGTTTGTTCAGAATACCTTAATTGTTGCCAAACCACCTACATACATATTTGTATGTATTATAAAGTGAAAAAAATACATACATATTTTTATGTATTACAAAGTGAAAAAGGAGTACCATTTTTACAGGAGTACCAAGTACAAACCAAACAAGTTTATTTTAATGTAAAATAGTATTGCAACATATAAAGCATCAACGCTTATGTTACGGTACACACGATTGGAATTTCCGATGGAAAAAGTCCCCCGTTCCCCAGACGACGCTATCTATTAGCGAAACGTACGTCAGGAGGCAGACGCGCTGACATCATCGCTAAGACGGGAGTCTGCATGCCGGCCGGCTCTCTGATGTTAATTGATGTTTTTATACTTTGGACTCTTATTCCTGCTGGCATATCGAGTTCACCTGTGTGCCTGCCTGCGATGTTGGAGAGAATTACAGACCAGGAGTGGGACCATTGTTATGGGCTTGTTACAGCTTGCCTCTGGTAAGCGAGCAATCTGTACGGTGGTGGTGCACGCGTGATTTTTGGTGCAAGATTGATGTCACCCTTCTTTCTTCCATTCACGGCTCCATTTATTGTATGCTGCACCCTATGAATCATTGGATCGTTCCATCATAATCGATTTTGTTGGACTTTTCCTCTATGATTTTTTCAATTTGGTTTCCCGGTTACTTTTTTGCTATACATATATTGATTTCATATTGATTTTTGTAGTTTGATTTGTACATGGTTGACTTGGATTTTCACATATTCATTTATGACAATTTATACTATCACATGTATAGTCAATATTTAACAATTGTTCACATAATTATTTAACCCAAAGGAGAAGCCCATCCTAAAAATCTCAGGCTGGACTTCTCCTTTAAGGGCCTGTGTCACCTTTGTCAAGCAGCTTGACAAAGGTGCGCGCTGTGTGTTTGTTTTCCCATCGAACCACAGCACATGCACGGAAACGCGTCGCACAATTGCTGTCCCCGGCGATGACGTCATCTCCTCCACCGCAACCATAGCATCCCAAAGCGTGCGCTCCAACGTGCACTCCGGCATCCCTGCAAGCACATCTGTGCACCTTCTCTCCACACCGCATCGCAAGGACAATGCAGGTTTGATCTGCTACACAGCACAACACCAGCGCTGTAACAGAGACCGAAGGGACATCCATTGGCTGTGCTCAGACGAATCGCTGGACATCATACATATGCCTGAATCTACTAATTACATGTGAGTGCTTTTATTACATTTCCTAGTAAAAGTTTTTGCAGTTTACTAAGTGGCGCCTGCTTTCTCTTGTTGTTTTTTATTTGACCTGCTTCAGGCTGGTTTTGGATTCCCTTGACTTGTATGGGAATGCAAAATCCTCTTGAGGTGAACAAATCCTATTGACGCAGGTCCTTACTGTTCAGCTCAGAATGGCATAGACTTTTTTCACACAGCCAATGGATGCTGGAAAGGTTCAATGCCTGGTGTAGTCCAAAGAACCCACCCTGAGTAGGAAACCTCTCCTGAGTCTTGAGACCCTTGCTTGGCGCTCAATGAGAGAGGAAGCATAGAGGAAATGATAGACAACCTGTCAACCCCCCCCCCCTTACAATCTGCCTAGGGAGTCAGTGCTACATAAATATATTAAAACAAGCAAAACATACCACGGAGAAGGCCTCCATGGGGGAAAAGGGACTGTGCCCAGAGTTGGAAGCTTGCTGTGGCACTAGGAATAACTACCGTATATATATATTTTCAAAAAACATAACAGATCATAACAGTATTTGAAAAAAAATCTGATGCCTCGTACACACGACCCGTTTTCCCGTCTGGAAAACTGGCATGACAGCTTTTGGCCAGGAAAAACAGCCATGTGTATGCTCCATCGCAGTTTTCCAGACGAGAAAACTGCGAGAGAAAAAAAGATTCCCGGCGGACTTTTTCATGTCTGGAAAACCGGTCCTGTGTATGCTTTCCCGAGGGGGAAAAAACGTGCACACGCTCCTTCTGGTAAAACTAGTGTTCAGAATGGAGATATCACATTCTTCACGCTGTAACGGACTGAAAAGCACAAAGACTGAAAAGCGCGAATCGTCTGTCACCAAACTTTTACTAACACGAGGATCAGCAAAAGCAGCCCAAAGGTTGGCGCCGTTTGAATGGAACTTCCCCTTTATAGTGCCATCATACGTGGTGTACGTCACCGCGCTTTGGACGGGCGGTATTTGGCCTGAACGTGTATATGCAAGGCAGGATTTAGAGAAATCATCATTTTTTTCCTACCTAGAAAAACGGTCATGTGTACGAGGCATCAGAGTAGAAAACTAACCATTGTCTGTGGTGTATACACTTTTAAAATTCTCTATACTGTATATCACGACATTTTGTAGCACAAAAACCATACAAAACCTTTAAATTATTGTTTTAATAACCATATATAATATTCTGTTAATAATAACAGAAAAGCACTATAAATAAACAATATCATTATACCAGAAAAAGCAATCATATTCCATGAAAATGATTGTCTTCAGACTTTTAGCAAATACACACTAGTGGATTAAAGGAATGAGCACACAGTATAATTCCTTGGCAAACATTAATGTTGAATGACTGTACATTAGATACAGATAATAAGCCTTACAGTTTTCTGATATCCATTTTGGTTATACTGAAGCAAAACCTTTGGGTACACAGTAAAATATCTTTAAAATAACAACACGTACAAATAGGAGACCTTTGAGATTTGGAATGCTTTCTGCACATCGCATTATAAGCATAGTATTGTGTTATTGGCCTTTTATCATGCCTGGCAATGAATATAAATGTGTTTTTTCTTACAGAGGAATCATCTATTGAATTTAGCAAGTGTTTATTTGCAAGAAGCGTGTTAGCTGTCTGAAACAACATTTAGTAACACGCACATCCCTGAGGGATTTTGAGTATGTTTAATTATCTGCCATTATCGTGCAGCAACCTGAAGAAAAATACATTATCTTTGTTTTTCTCGCACGGGCCAGTTTTTTTTTTTTGCATAGCATCATCTCTGACTGCTATAGTCAGATGCATCTTTGTTTCTCCTGGCTATATCCAAGAGGCTGCACATTTATTTTTTCCTCCTACACTGTTCCTAACTGCTGTGGTCGGAGGCATTATAGACAAACCTATCTGAATTACTGCCTATCAGCACAGCCTTTGAAAACGTTCTATCCCTGAGTTGTTCACCCAGCGTGTAACTTATTTCATACTTCATCCCCTCCACGAATGAGTTGCAACAATGTTCCCCACCTGTAAGTGCACTGTGCTCTGGCTTGGGCCAAACCGGGTAATTTCTATTAACTGTAATGAAATTATATATTTTGTACCATCATTTTCAATTATTTGTGACACCGTAAATGAAATCGAACTTAGCAGGAAGTGGAGATTGGAGAAGTGGAGAAGTGCACATTGTAAAAAGAGAACTATAATTTATTCTCTCCTTTTTTTATATATTTGTAAAAGATCGGCACCGTACACTAAATATGAATTCCAAATTATCAACTACAAATAAATGCATTTCAACTTAAATTAAATACATTATTAACCGCTTCCGCCTATTCTGGCACTTTTATCCTTCATGTAAAAATCATATTTTTTTTTGCTAGAAAATTACATAGAACCCCCAAACATTATTTATATATATATATATATATTAGCAGACACCCTAGGGAATAAAGTGGCGGTCATTGCAACTTTTTATCTCGCACAGTATTTGCGCAATCATTTTTCAAACGCCTTTTTTTTGGAAAATAAAAAAGGTTTCATGAATTAAAAAAAAACAAAGGTAGCCCAATTTTTTTGTATAATGTGAAAGATGATGTTACGCCGAGTAAATAGATACCTAACTTGTCACGCTTAAAAATTGCGCACACTCATGGAATGGCGGCAAACTTTGGTACTTAAAAATCTCCATAGGCGAGGCTTTTATTTTTTTTTACAGGTTACCAGCTTAGAGTTACAGAGGAGGTCTAGTGCTCGAATGTTTTTGTTTCATAAAGACTTTATTGGAAAAAAATTGCAGATAACAGAAGTGGAAAAAAGCTACATGAGCCCAAACAGAGTCATACAGAATTATTGCTCTCGCTCTAACGCACGCGGCGATACCTCACATGTGTGGTTTAAACGGCACTTTCATATGTGGGCTAGACTTACTTGCACGTTCGCTTCTGAGCGCGAGCTACTGGGGACAGAGGCGTTTTACCTTTTTTTTTTACATTTTTCTTTTACTTATTTTTTTTTTACATTTCTTTTTTTTTTTA
The DNA here is from genome assembly GCF_905171775.1 of Rana temporaria. Classification (NCBI taxonomy): domain Eukaryota; kingdom Metazoa; phylum Chordata; class Amphibia; order Anura; family Ranidae; genus Rana; species Rana temporaria. The sequence continues at coordinate 292,449,039 of NC_053490.1, forward strand.
TCACTTTTATTCCTACCACAAGGAATGTAAACACCCCTTGTAATAGGAATAGTGTGTGACAGGTCCTCTTTATGGAGAGATGAAAGGTCAATAAGATCCTAGATCTCTCCTCCAGGCTGGAAAGTATGAGATTGTGAAAAAAATGTACAGATTCCCAAGCTTTCAACCACGATTGCGGCTTTGTTTACTTCCGGGTACCCGGGGCGTGACATCATACCACCACTCCCAGGCCTCCGATGGTCATAGAGATGACCAGTGACCATCTGGTCATCGGAAATCTCTATGCTCTTCATTCGGCGGCGGCCACCGATGGCACGGGAGAGCCCGGAGAAGCACCGGATGGCGGCGTGAGGGGACATCCCCCCTCACCTCGCCTGTAAGAACGATCAAGGCATCATTCAGATAACCCCCACTGATGTCCAGGACGTCATATGACGTCCTACGGTACAGGAGTGGTTAAACAATGATTAAAAAATACACAAAATAACACAGTGGGGCAGATCCACAGAGCAAGTACGCCGGCGTATCTACTGATACGGCGGCGTACTTTCAAATTTCCCACGTCGTATCTTTAGTTTGAATCCTCAAACCAAGATACGACGGCATCTGGGTAAGATGCGACAGGCGTACGGCTTCGTACGCCTTCGGATCTTAGATGCAATACTTTGGCGGCCGCTGGGTGGAGTTCGCGTCGTTTTCCGCGTCGGGTATGCAAATTAGCGATTTACGACGATCCACGAACGTACGCGCGGCCGTCGCATTTTCTAACGTCGTCTGTAGTCGGCTTTTTCCGGCGTATAGTTAAAGCTGGTATTTTGCGGCATATAGATAGACTTGCCATGTTAAGTATGGCCGTCGTTCCCGCGTTGAAATTTGAATTTTTTTTTTTTGCGTAAGTCGTCCGTGAATAGGGATGGACGTAACTCACGTCTAAGTTAAAAAAATGACGTCCTATCGACGTCATTTAGCGCAATGCACGGCGGGAAATTTCGGAACAACGCATGCGCAGTTCATTTGGCGCGGGGACGCACTTAATTTTTTTACCCGCTGATTTGAATTCCGCCACCAGAAATACACTACGCCGCCGTAACTTAAGGCGCAAATTCTTTGAGGATTCGAAGATCCGCCAGGAAGGTACGGCGGCGTAGCGTATCTCTGATACGCTGCGCCCATCTAATTATCTGTGGATCTGGCCCAGTGTCATTATACCTGGGCACATGGATCACATATTCCAGGTTCCCTGGCAGATGCTCTAGGCCTTTAGAAAATTACACTTTCTCTCTGGTAGTTTTAATGGTTAAAAGTTGTGGACTGCATTAACAACAGCCCTGCAGCAATCACATGTAAAAGCAGTAATATTAAAGACCTGAATTGTGGAAGCTGTGCCCAAAAAAGGCAAGCAGATGTAGATGCAGGAAGATGTTTGTCTGCAGGTACCCAGGTAAAGCTTACTCTATAGCAGCCTTTCTCAACCCTTTCAACACAGAGGAGCCCTTGAAATACCTTTCCAGTCTCTGGGAACCCCTGCTCAAAATTAAAAATCTACAACTCATGATACATTTGTGTGACAGTCAGCTCCTTACACTTGTGGTCATTGGGAAGAATGATACAATTCAATGTCAACAGTTTTGGGACTCCTACCTTTACACACACATGAACTTTAATGGCATCCCAGTCTTAGTCCGTAGAGTTTAATATTAAGTTGGCCCACCCTTTGCAGCTATAACAGATTCAACCCTTATGCCGCGTACACACGATCAGACATTCCGACAACAAATGTTCCATGTGAGCTTGTTGTCAGAAAATCCAACCGTGTGTATGCTCCATCGGACATTTGCTGTCGGAGCAGCCTCTACACCTTTAACCTTCTGTTAGGAAAGTCAGTGTTCAAACTGAGTTACAACTTACAATGACATTTTGTCTGCACAGTACAGACAGGGTTAATTATGGCAAACACTGCTACCCAGCCCCCTCATAAACAAAAAAAAAACTACCTAGCATTTTCCTTGCTGGAGTGTTCAGAATAGAGCATCTAAAAAAAGTACTGTATTTATTGGCGTATAACACTCACTTTTTTACCCTAAAAATAGAGGGTAAACTGTGCCTGCGTGTTATATGCAGGGGGCTGTGGAATTTTTTTTGTTCTGAAACTTCCCTCTTAAAGTTAGGGTGCGTGTTATACACCTGTGCGTATTATACAGCGATAAATACAGTAACTAAATGTTTTACTCATTTATTTAAAGGCTTATTTTACCTTAAATACCTTTAAATTATTAAATGCACATGTTTTTGCAAGTAAAAAGGTACATTGATTATTTTTCTTTTCAGGAGCCTGCGGATCAATGCACCCACAATTAATGGAATGCAGTTTCTATGTCAGCCTCCTGCAGACACCTCTGTATGGACAGACAGTTACTGAGCTGAAGGAAGCAGTAATGGAGCATGAGGATGCTGGTCAGTACACTTGCACTCCTTTGAGAACTACATGCCCTCTTCCACAGTGGCAGTTGGGACTTTGTAGTTTATTTAATCACATATCTGTGTGAATGAATAATGCTGCTGTGACAGCGACTGCAGGGGAGATGAACCCCCACCTGCTGTCAAGAGGGCAATTAGGGGGCAGGGGGGCTGGTGATTAGCAACACGTTACTTGTTTTATCATTCCATAAAAAATGGCTGGACACTGTCTATCATTAATTGTGTAGTTCTACAGCTTGGGAAGGTGAGTGTTATATTAGTTTAAAGATTTCAGTGTGTGGAGGGGTTCACTAGTACTAACTAGTTAATAACTAACACAGACATAAAAAGGACTGTGGCACATACTGTATATAAACTATGAGCAACTTTCAGTTTGCAGCAAGCCTCAGTATTTTAGTCAATCAGGAACTTAACTGCCCATAGTATGGTAAATAAACTAATGTGTTCCTAAAGCTCTGAAGGGACATGCTAGTCACATAGCAGCTGGTGGATGGAATTACAGCATGCAGAAGGAAGATGTTGGCATCCAACACATCTTAAAAGTGTTACATGCTGATGATTCTATTGAAGCTCCTAGCTCAGCAAGAGAGTGAAGATTTTTTTTTTTTCAGCGGCATCCCTGCTGGCCAATAAAGAGGCCAAAACTCAGCACTTGGAAGAAGGGCGAGGTATCCAAAAGTTGCATTGCTGG